>NW_015386718.1:448532-460642 GCF_001527695.2 Protobothrops mucrosquamatus
AATTTACATGTTTTTTTGATATGTCTCCATGTTGTTGTCTTCTATTTGTCTCAACCATCATGAAGAAGGCTGTTCAGTGTTAAAAATAGTGCTTTCTTCATTAAGTAGCCAACAAGTGGTAGTTTTACCATAGATACAATCTAACATGCTTCACCAACCCTTTTGTTGGTGTCAACTGTCAGATAATTTTGGGGTGGGAGGGTGAGGATGGGATCAGCTTAGTTCCTAATGGCTACTTTAGACTCATGTAGGTGTATCCCTTGCTCCTCGGGCACTCTCTTCCAGGATTGGTGTGCTTGGGGAATGGAAGATTTTATTCTATCATACTGGGCTCTCCTCCTGTACACATCCAGATAATTTGAATATTCGGATCTGTCCAATTTTTCACTTTGCTTTTTGAACAGTCATATAGTGCTTTTCTGGGGGGAAAAAGATGTGAATGGTGAAATGGCAGAAAGTGGTTTGTGGGTCCTCCTGTTGGACCTGTCAACTATTGTTTGAATTGCCAGTTATTTCATAATACATTTAACTATATGACATGGTTTACCCATCTCTATGCTGAAGGCCCGACCCAGAGATTTGGCAGCTCGGGAGCTTCCCCTTTTCCTACCACCTCCCCAAACCTTTGGAACTGATCATTAGGATGGGAGATACACCAGGTGAATGGGCAGCCTCGAAGATGGCTAAGCCTACAAAAACAATTGTCAGTCACTCTAGTGCTGACTGATAAAGTTGAGGAGGTAGAAAAAGGGTGGCCTTCTCAATACAGGAAAAGGGCAACTCTCCTCTGGCTATAAGGCAGAAGACAGTCAGCCTTTTCCTCCTGCTCATAGATGGGAAGAAAACACTCAGCAGTGGGAAGAACTTTCAATATGAGGACAATGAAGCAGAAGTTTCAGGAACACTAATTTCTAAATGCTAATTTTAGGCTTTCCCAGGTAATGATAGAATTGTAGTTGAACATAACTGCTTGGTTGGTATTTGTGTATTTACTGATTTAGCATTGAATTAATTTTAAAAGGCTGATATTTTACATTTTTTCTGAAGCACAGTTTAATTTTTTGACTTCCCTGGGAAAGAAAAGTGTGTATAACAGCAGGCAACTTTCTCTCTCCTTTATTGTTTGGACCTGCTAAAGATTGCACTGTGAAATGCTGTATCTTTACTTAGTTCCCTCTCCCAGTCCAATAAAACCAAACCTGTATAATATCATTTTATGGATCAGTTACTCCATCATAAAAAGAATCCTCACATTCATTAATGGACAAACCACTTTTAACACTGAATGAGGATATTACAAGTATGAAGAACTTCTAGAAAGATCTTCAGTTCCTCACAGCATATTGGAATATGCTAGGGAAGCTGAATAAGGCAAAAATGTCTGTCTGGGAATTTGGCTTCTGTTAACAGTCCTATATCAGAGGTCCCCAACCTTTTGGGCACCAGGGACTGGTTCTCGTGGATGGGGCTTTGCTTGTTTGGGCGGACAGGTTGCTGGCAGGCCGCGGCCCGGTACTGGTCCACAGACCGGGGGTTAGGGACCCCTGTCCTATATAACTCATGGATGGCCTCAGATCTTAAAAGTGTTTTGGGATAGATAAATAAGAGGCTCATGACAAGATGAGCTGAGAAGATCTATTGGATTTGCTTTTGATCCCAGGAGGATAAATGGCCAGCCATTAAATAGGATTCCCATAATTTAAGGCTTATTTTTATTGCAGGATATTTCTCTCTAATGCACAGTTGTCGTTAAGCAATTAAAGCCGATTGCCTTAGAAGTCTTGAGTCTAGTACTTAATGACAAACAGCAATTTCAAAAGCTAAGAATAGCTTTTAACCTAAAGAAGTCACTTGTGTATACTTTTAATGTGGCATAGAAGGTGGAAGAATGCTATTTTTAAACTGGCAATATATTTTTAGCCAATGTACTCTCTATTATAGTTAAGGAAATAATCAATTTAACCCACTCATGTGAAAACAAAAAAAAGCTTTCAGTAGCCTCTGACCAAATCATGATCAGTTGTATCTTACAAGGTATTTGCCTTGGTAAAGCTTTCATAGAGCATGCTTGTCAAAGAAGAAAAAGATTGTGTAGGCAAAAAAAGCTCATGGAAGAGATAGACCAAGGGAAAACATGTACCGGTATATTGGATGAAAGGAAAGAGGGAATTTTTATTTTGTTTAAAATGAAATTTTGATTGGATGGTGGAATGTGTTTTAAGTACTTTGGATTTTAATATCCAGGATTATTCAGCAATGGAGTTGTCAGTTATACATAGATTATATGGAAATTAAATGTTCTTGCAGTTTAGATAAAATATTAACAGTATGAAAAATAATGAATTCAGTGTATTGTCTCCAAAGTACTATATCTGTAGAGTTTGTTATTAAAAAAAAATCACAAAAGTTTGTAATCAGAAATTCACAAATGCTTTATGGTAATGTAGTTAATCAAAGCAGATTATTTCTACTGCAAGTTTTTTCCCACAGAGGATTCCCCCCCCCCAATTATAGCAAAAAAAAGGGAATATTTGAGGACTGGAATTCAAAATCCCAGTGTTTCAGAAGACAATAGAGAAACTGGTGATAAAATGACATTACCAGAAGAGACGAGAGAGACAAATTTTGCAGCCTATTTTGCTCTCAGTTCTACTGTTAAAATGCCCCCAAATCTTAAAAAAATAATAATTCAGAATTACCATTTTGAATGTCTATGAATGGAAATGGGAACAGCTTGTTTCCAAGCACCCATATGGCCAGACCTGATTTTTACAACTGTTTTTACAGCAGTTGTTAAGTGAATCATGTGGTTGCAAGTCTGAATCCAGGTGGCCTTTTTTACTAGAAACAGGCAAAGCCTGCCAGAAACCAGCAAAAGACATTGCAAATTATGGTTACATGACCAGTGGACGTTGTAACCTATCGTAAGTGTGAGCTGGTTGCCAAGTGCAGGAAATGCAGCAGTAGCACAACATTTTATAATAGCCAGAAGTGTTTTTTTTACAGGCCACAAAGTACCTGTTTCAGAGGCTATTGGAACTCCTAAGAGTCATTAAATGACTAGTCTTAAGTTGAGAACCACCTGTAATTTATTTTCCTTCTAGTGTGTATGAGTTTTGCGATATGTCATGTCCATTATGGAAGCCATTTTGCATGAGGATCCAGAACATGTTCTCAGAATTTCATATCTGCACATGAATCAGTTTTTGTTTTGCTTCCAGCTACTCTATGAAACCTTTTTGAAGTTGAAGTGAAAATTGATTAGATTTTTTTTGTTGCCTTTTGAGGGGGGGAGGGAGCTCATTTATTCATCATCAAAGCGCCAAAGCCAACTTGTCAATGAAAATAACAAAAACTGAAGAAGAGACACTGCTTTGCATTAAGCAGATTAACTAAGTTTATAGGGTCGTAAATTTGGAGTGATGTTATATGAATAATTTCTCAGCTGAGATTTTTTTTTGTTTAAAGTACAGTACAGTAATCAAGATGATTGCTTCTGCTGATGATTTCAAATGTTTGTCTTAGGCAGACTTTGGACCAAATTATCGTGTCTAATAGTCTAAAGCAAAGTGCATTAAATAAAAGATGTACACGATACGATATATCACTTTGTGATAGAAATAGAATTGTTTTCTATCTTTTGAGCAGAGAGCCAATTTGGTGTAGTGGTTAAGGTACCAAGCGAGAAACTGGGAGACTGTAAGTTTTAATCCTGCCTTTGATGCAAGACAGGTGGGTAACCTTGGTGTAATCACTTTCTCTTAGTTCTAGCAAGGAGGCAGTGACAAAACCTTTTCTGAAAAACATTGCCAAGGAAACTCCAGGGACTTGCCTGGGCAATTTTTGAGAAATTGAATAGAAGGGGGGAAAAATGCTTTGAACAATCTGTATAAAAACATTATTTCCATTCTTGTGCAACATGAGCTGCATTCTGATATTCAAAGTGCTAGTTTGTTTCATGGAAATGTTACGATGTTGCACATAATTTTTACCTGACTTATCTTACTTGACTCATTCAAATTAAGAGGTAGTCCTCGACTTATGACCACAATTGGGATCAGAATTTACATTGCTAAGCTAGGCGGTTGCTAAGTAAGACAAACCAAATTGTACAACTTTTTTGTCACCGTTGTTAACCAAATCACTGTAGTTGCTAAGTGAATCATGCAGTTGTTAAGCAACTCTATCTTCTCCCATTGATTTTGCTTGTCATAAGCCATCTGGAAAGATCGCAAATGGTGATCACATGACCCAAGATGCTGCAACTCTCATTAATACATGTGGTTGCCAAGCGCCTGAATTTTGATCACATGACCCATGGGAATGCTGCATCAGTTGTAAGTGTAAGGACCAGTCATAAATTAGTGCCGTTGTTACTTTGAGTAGTCACTAAAGAAATGGTTGTAAGTTGAGGACTACTTGTAATGTCTGTTGAGTTATTGATCACAATAGGTATTGAGAATCTAACTAAAATCCTCTAGCCAGTCTATTGAGTTTGTATAATTATGTACGTTATAGATCAGCCTTTCAGTTTAAAAATTGACATCTTCTTAAATAGTTAAAGAAGACTTAAACGTAGCCCAGAGATTTTACTATATTAAACCCTTCAATCAAATACTTGAGACCATCATTAGATTTCTAGTTCAAAAGCAATAAAAATTTAAAAAATTCAAATTTTCTGTTTTTCAAACAATGTACTACAGCATGGTTGTCAAACTGCCGACCCACGGGCCGGTTGCATCATGCGGAGGCCGTGCCCACCCCAGCTCTGGCAATACGAAAAAAGTCATGATATGTCGCGACACATCACGTGATGCGGCGAGTTTGACACCTGTGTACTATAGCATGGGTTCCCAACACCTGGTCCGTGGACCAGCATGCCAAAAACCAGGCCGCACAAACAAGTGAAGTCTCATCCACAGGATGCAGACAGCATGCGAAACCACACCCCTTCCAGTCCGTGGAAAAACCTCTCTCCACAGAACCAATCCCTGGTGCCCAAAAGATTGGGGGCTGCTGTACTACAGAGAATTATAAATTTATTGGAAAGCTAAATCAAACAGAGTAATTTCTGTATTTTTAACTAAAAGGTTAAACAGCAATACTGAAATAAGTTTAAATTGTATTTATGTATGCTTGTGTATGTTGGTGGTATATTGACTTGATTCCTTGACTCCTAACAACTGCCTGGATTAGTCCCTGTGCTTTTCTTGGCAAGATTTTTGGAAGTCGTTTGCCATTGCCTCTTTCCTAGGAGAGAGTGTGACTCTCCTCTCTCTCTCCCTCTCTCTACACACACACACATACACACACACATACACACACACACACACACTTTAAATAACTTGAAAAAATTACATATTTGAAATATTTACCAATTGTCTCTAAAGATTAATTGGGACTTTTAAAAAATTATTTGCACCAGATTAAAAAAACATTTAAGGAAGAATTGCAGATATTCAAGCTATGTTTGCCTTTAGTTACAATTTTAGATAGTCTGTAGGAGTAGGCTATAGATATGCAAGTTCAATCCTACTGTGCTAAAATAATATTTTATTACATTAAAACCCTTCTAAGGACTGCTGAAAAGAAGCCAAAAAACAAACCAAACTATAGAAAAGTAATGAATAGATGATGAGATTCTTTGATCAGGGTCATGCGACAACCATTAATATATGTTGCTTTTAATTGATAAGAAGAATTCTCTGAAGGTGTCAAACTCGAAGTGTGTGTGTGTGTATAGTGTTTGAAGCAGTAGTAGCTTAATTATAAATAGTCTATCAATGAAGGCAGGTCATCCCAGTATTATATTGAATTTGAAAAAACAAGAAACCTAACTATTTTTCTGCTAAAATATCTTGCTGCTCTCAATGGATCATCTATTCTATTGCTGTTTTTTTTTGCCCCTAAAACTTTTCCTTCCTTGCTTTTCCTTAGCAGAATAAAGATAAATGATAAGAGAGGAAAGAAGAAAATCCTGAATGCCTAGGAAATTATGTTATTATTCAAAAACTCATTGCATTTTCTCAGGACCCTTTGTCAAGGGCACTAAAAGACAATGCCATATAAATATTGTGCACAATTCTACCTTAACTATATAAAATATGATAAAAATCCAATACATACTATTTATCATATAATATAAAGCACAATTTGCAATGACTACTGTATTGTAAAATTTATTTTGTCCCAGTATAACATAAACTAGACTAGAACCTATACAGAAAATCATTTATACACATTTCCACTTTTGGGAAGAAAAACAATTGGATGATAAATCACATATTTTTTAAAAAAAACCTTTCGTTGACTTATCTTTTAAATCACTATTTACTTTTGAATATTTGCATTCTGAGTTCTAGTGCTGCTTTGTGGTGTGAGTTCTAGTCCCACCTTAGGCACGAGAACTGGCTGGATAAATTTGGGCCAGTCACCCGTTCTCATCCCAAACCCACCTCACAGGGTTATTATACTTGTGAGGAAAACAGGGGTATTGTGAATATTTGACACTTTACGTTATTATAAATTAATAAAGGGAGGATAAAAATCTAATAAGTAAATTTAAATAATAGATATCTCCTATCTTTATAGGTAAGACATTTCCATTGTAATTCACTAGCAGCCTACATTAAAGACAATTAGATTTGTTTTCTTACATGGCTCAATGGAAAACAGACTTTGATTCTAAGAAAGCCATTAGCAGATGAGTGGTTTATTGGTGGTCTATGTTTTGAACATTGTATTTTATATTACTTCTGTACCACAGAATTAGTTCTGTTATTGGAAATGCAGATGAACACATATTTTCAGTAACTTAGACATAATTTAAGATTAGACAATCTATGACCATTGGGTTATTATTTTGAAGATACTTCCTCACCAGATTCATCAATTCCTTCAATAATGGCAGAACTTCTAATATACTTGAAAAGTTCTTAAACGTTCAGGGAGATAGAGATGTATCTGCCTTGAAAATAGCCCGTACTGAATGTATAGCACAAACATCAGGGGTTGACCATAGGAAATGTTTTATGACATTTTGTTTTATGTCATAAAATACTTTATGATAATTTTTATGTTATAAAATGTTTTATAAAATTTGCCAAATTTCAATTTCACAGGAATCATGAGTCCTGGATTTTGGACGCAACCATTAGAGGCACCTGGATTGAAAAGTTTGGTCCTATGATCACCATTTCACCCAGTTCAAGGTTATGGACACGAGAGTTTCAGTAGTATACTAGAAAACCAGGGACTGGTTGAGAGAGATCTTTTCAGAGACATTTCCTTACCAGATTCCTCAATGCCTTCAACAATGACAGAACTTCCCTGGAAAAGTTGAGATACATTTAGAGAAGTATCTGCCTTAAAAATAGCCCGTGTTGAATTGTATAGCACCGAAAATGTTTTAGGACATTTTGTATTGTGTCATATGCTGTTTTATAATTTTTTATAAAAGTATTTTATCAAATTTGCCAAATTCCAATGTCATGGGTCTTAGATTTTGGGGATATTTGTAAGGTCTGAGGTAACTCAATTCAAAAATAGTTGCTATATGATGTCGTGTTTTCCCTAGTTAAATATTATGGGAACAAAAGTCTTAGTAGTATTTAGATAGGTAGGATTCATAATTTGAATTCTTTTTCCTAACCTGTTTAGGAATATCAGTTTTTCTTTTAAACATTTTTTTTTGCTGCCATTATATTTGTTCTCAGAAAAAAACACCAAAATATATCTTTTAACAATAAGTAGATGAGATGGGCAGCAGGCACATAAATCTAATAAAATAAAAAATAATAAATTTGTAACAATACAAAAACGCAGGAGGTTCTCAACCTAACAAGCACAATTGAGCCTGGAATATTTTTTTTAATAATTTTTTATTAATTTTCAAATAAACAAATTCTTAATACAAATATGGTGCACATAAAAAAGGAAAAAAAAGATACCTATTAAACATCATATTTTCAGAGGTGGTCGGCAGTCCCCCCCCCCCGCATCCACCCTCTCTTTCACCCTTCCTACCTACTTCCCTCTTCCTTTCCTCCCCTCCTACCCACACCTCTCTCCTCCTTCTCTTCCAACTACCCTACACATCCCACCTCCTATTTTTCTGAGTCCATTGTAACTTTGAACAATTGTTAAATGACAGTTGTAAGTCAAGGGCCGTTTGTAAACTCAAGATTCTTTTGTATATGTTTGCTTCATTATAGTTAACAAAGGACAGAGAAAGTTCAGCTATTTAGAAATATACCATTTCCCCCCCTTAAAATACAAACTAATTTTTTTCTATAACTCTTTGAAGTTCCTCCTGATGCCTTAGTCAGATTGTTTCTTCCTAACACAATCTCATCCTTAGTTTATACTTCTAAATTGAGTAAATATTAAATCCACAGTGGCTAATGGTAAGGTAAATTTGTTTCCTTACAGAAGCAATAGTGCAGATCATAAATCTCACACCAGACCCTCTGAATTCTTTTTACAGGGCGCTAAATGCATCACTCCCTGGTGGAACTTCATCTTTGTCTCCAGAAGCAGATTATGTTTTTAGTTCCTGTTTCCTCACAACTTGTTCTTCCAAATTCTGCTCTTCTTCCTTCTGAGTCATCTGCAACAATCTCTAGTGGTCTACTAGTTCAGTCAGTTGCTGGCCTTCATATAAGCTTTGCCTTCCAAACCAGCGCTCAGCTGATTCATAGCAAACCCGGAATTCAGTTATTTAATTGGCTGCTAACACAGACTTCTTATTATCCTGTAAACTCATTAAAAGACCAGTGCCAGATCATGTTTGATTTCTAGGATATCTTCCCTGTGACTAAAAACTAAATGTATGTAGTCTCTGGATGAGTGCAAATCTTCAGCGCTGTTCACTCATATGATTAATATTTAAACTCAGTATTGTGTAACTCAGTTGACATAGTTCTCACAAAATTTAGAGTTTTTTAATACTAGGATACAAATATTAACTTTAAAGATGATAAACAGTACTGAAATTGTCATAGCCATTGTCATGTCTTCTACCATATCTGAACAAGGATAAAATGGTGTTCACATTTTAAGAGGTTATCGTAAACAGATGTAATCTTTCCTATAGTATTTCTTCCATTTTCTGTTGTCAGCATGCCAACGTTCTATACAAATGTTAATGTATAGAGCAGTGTGGCACGCCCCAGGCCTGCCTCCCCCCGTGGCCCCTTCTTCATCAGCAGCCTCCCAGAGGAGAGTCGTCCCCAGGCGTGGCCCGCACAGAGCAGCCAAGCACATGGCAGCCGGGCAACAGGGTCAAGACTCCGCCCTCGTGCCCTGTTGCGCGCAGATGCTGCTGCGGGGTGCAGGTGGAGGGCATGGCCACCATGGCGCTGCAGGGCCACCTGGGCAATCGGCAGGCTGTGGAGGCAGCGGGTGGCCCTGCAGGCAGGTGGGGTGGGTGGGGGCGGGCTGGGGGCAGAGTGGGCAGGGCAGGAGGTGGGGCTGGGCCGGGGGACAGGGCAGTTTTGGGGCACTCGGTCTCTAAAAGATTCGCCATCACTGGTATAGAGTATGGAGTAATGTATGGAGCTTTAAACTGACCTAAGTATTTCAGAAGGAATAAATAATTTATACAATCTTATAGCTGTAAATCATTTAAGACCCTCAAGTTTTATTATGCCAGCCAATAAGTAGACTGAATACTTTTAATAAGCATTGGATCTGTTTAATAAAGAATGCTTACTTAAATCTCATGGGCCATATAAAATAGTTTAAAATATAAATGCCTATTATATTACAGAACAAGATTCACATTATTTTTTTTACTTTTTAAATCTCTTTTATGATTTATTATCTATTCTTTATTCTCTGATCTAAACAACTTTGGTGTATGTTTTGTAGTATTGTGATTTAAAAGACTGGCCATTATTAAAATTATTTTCTGAAAGCTCAATGAAAATGTATAATACATTCATCTGAATGTTATCTGGCTGCAAGATGTGTTTTGCCATATTATTATGAGCTGCAAGGGGTCCATGTTGTGTCATAAACTCTTTGACATAATGTTTGGAAATTAAGAAAGTTATCCTTTACTTTTTTTGCCTACAAATTAGACTTAACTCCTGGAAAGGACATGGACAATTCCATGCAGATTTCAAAACAGTTGACACGCAATTTCTGAATGTGATTAGAAAAGGAAATAAGTGAACTTAATGGCCTTTCAGAGGTTCCAATGTGGTTGTAGCAAGGTAGTTATTCTCTTGTCTCCCAGAACTCTAGCTCTGCAAGAGACCACTAACTTGCAGTTACTTTGTGAGGAGCAACTGTCTGGAGCACTTGTGGGAATCTCAAGTCCTTTCCTTGTCCCATGAGGAATTATGGAGCTCTCTGGTTTTTCATTCCATGAGGTTGTCAGCTCTGCTTTGTGCAGAGCTATCTTCACCCTGTCATTTCTTTCCTGGAACTCTTAATAGCATCTTCTTCAGTTAAGCAGAAGTAAAGGTAGTAGACATAGTATATATCAACATATCAAAATAGGATTCTAAGCATTTTTTGTTTTAAAATATTGGGTGTGTGAGAGAGGGGAAGCTACAAACAGAAATGATGAAGACAAGGTAATCTCTTAATTTACCAAATCTTATCTAAGATACCAATTTCCAAATATAGTCTCAGTACAATTGATTTGGTTGAAGCTTTGCTCTGATTTAGTTTTAGTCTTTAATAAAAAATAATAATCTGGAAAGGCTTTTTGGTGTAATCTGCATATCGAAGGCTTGTGTCCTTTCTATCCCATCACCCATGATTAATCTACAGCCTTGAGACCCTTAAAGATTCCTCTGTTTTAGTTAATCATGCAAGATGTCCAGGAACAATAGTCATGAATAGTGTAGAACATTTATTTAATTTGTGTAGTCCTTCTGTACACAGATGGTGTTACTTGGCCTACAGCCTGATGCAAATTTATATGACATTCATATTTTCTTCTAATCATTTGCAAGAAATTAGAATTATACTAAAACTGGTCCATTTTTAATACATGTAATTCATATAAGAACTTCTGTAAGAAGGTAAGTTTTCATTAATCTTCTGTAGTCATTCTTTAAGATGGAACTGCAATTTATCCTAAGCTGATTTGTATCTGACACTTCTTAAACTCAGCCACTTGTAATTTATTAACTAAAAATAAAGCCTTCATGTGATTTTTTCCTTCTCCGGTAAAAATTACATTTTAAATCTTAAATTGTTTTTTTCTGACAAAATGTTATTTCAGGGAATGTAAAGGAAAGTTTTTGACTAAACAAAGGCAGTTGGGACTGAACTGTTAAAAATCCCATTATTCCAACACAGTCAAGGAGAGATGTAGAAGGTATATGAAGACTTTTCTGACTTTCTGAAGGACCACAGGATGCCATTTGGAGATGCTATGATGTCATCATAGATGTCATGGCTGAATTTGTTTGGTCCATTTTGGGGCCTTTGGTCGTATTGACAGCAATGATTCTTGGGCTGCTGGAGGACCACCACCACCAAAGAGATGATAGAGGGCTTTATGTTTGTCAATAACTTATATTGTCCATCTGCTGTCCTTGGCTCAGCTTTCCTTGCTCATGGCTCACATCTAACTATTTCTGTAGTTTGTTTTTTCATGCACAAAGAAAAAACCCTTAGAAAACATGGATGACTGATCGTTGTTCTTAAATATGCTTCGGAAATTGTTTCCTCTGCAGTTCTGGGTGGCATTATGGTAAAGATTAGCTTTTCTGTCTGAAAGAAAGGGCCTGAACATATTTCTAACTTATTTCTAAAACAGTATAGGAGAATTACTATATTTAGACTTAAAACAGCAGTAGTTTTCTAGAAATTATGGAAATAAAATAACTGTAGCAGTTGCACAATTATCTGAGAGCACTTTTTAGAAAAAGAGATGGAGGTTGATTTATGAATGTAATTTAGGTTTTGTAAGAAGAAGACAGTGAAGAAAACAGGAACAGAAAAAAATGAAAAAGACAAAAACTGTTGATTTTTTAAAAATTTGGTTTGGAAATCAAGAGTAGGGGAGGAAATTTAGGATTGCAAGATAGATTCCAGCCATGATTTGTAAACTTAAGAAATGCAAAGGAAGGAAGGATGAAAGAAAGGGG
>NW_015386718.1:461863-556702 GCF_001527695.2 Protobothrops mucrosquamatus
ATGTAATTTAGGTTTTGTAAGAAGAAGACAGTGAAGAAAACAGGAACAGAAAAAAATGAAAAAGACAAAAACTGTTGATTTTTTAAAAATTTGGTTTGGAAATCAAGAGTAGGGGAGGAAATTTAGGATTGCAAGATAGATTCCAGCCATGATTTGTAAACTTAAGAAATGCAAAGGAAGGAAGGATGAAAGAAAGGGGGAAAAATAATAAAGATCTCTATTGAATAATTTGATGTAGTTGAAAAAAAAATCATTTTGCTAATCAATTTAATGATATTGGTAAAAAAAGTATAACAAAATATTGATTTGGGCCACAAATCTTTCAATATTTTTATTAATGGCAAGATGAAGGGAATGTATAATAATTTCAGGTTTTGGATAGGACACCCAAAAACACTGAGGAACAGACACTCTCACCTATAGCTAGAAAGTTCTTACACCTTTCTTACTACCAGAGCAGTATCATCAACATATTTGAGGTTATTTTTTCTTTTAATCCAGCCTTACTCATGATACATTTATGTTGAAATATCCATCAACTAATTTGGCTTACAGTTACAAAGGAGTTTATGTAATTTAGTCAACTATCTTGAGTATTATTTTCCTTCAACCATGTTTCAACTTAATAGTGGATACAGAAAGAAACTACTAATATTCCTGGTATGATTTCTTCTAGTGAAATGAAAGGGGACTGGGATATTCCCTTTGATATATACATGCAGATCATATAAATTTTTACTAAAGAAATAATATTAATCTCTAATTTCCTAGAAATGTCTCATCTCTGGCAGAAGAGAACACTAGTTAAAAAGGCAAAACATTTGCAAAGAGCAAAACTTCTTGTTTTGTAATAAATGATCAGCTTTATTTGTAGGTATACATTTCAGTCTTAGGCACACTTAGAATGGACCCATTAAAATCAATGGGTTAATCATGATTAACTTTCTCCACTGAGTTCGGTGCGTCTAGTTCGGATATAAGTAAATTGAGATCAAAGCCATTATATTTATTTCATTATGCAAGATTTTGCATTGCAAACATTAGACTAAAGAGGCATTTGTCAGGTTGTCAAAAGGGAGCTAAAATTGTCCATAGCTTTCCATGCTGAACAAGAAAATGCTGAGGCAATGCTACCCCATTTCATTTATGTGGAGGAACTGTAATAAGCTTGCAAAGGTGGGAGCATTAAATCTTGTTCTTCCTCTTGTGAAGTGTTCTTTAGGGAACTACACTTCATTAAGAGAAAAGGAAATTCATTCCAACTTGTTGCCTCCAAACAAAAAAGGATGAGATAAGCAATGGACCACATTTATTACAAATAAATAATTGGACGCTGTTCTACACGAGAAAGGGCCAAGAGCTATCTACCTAGGAAGTGGATTCAAAATAATTTTGAAGAATATAGAAAGCAGTCACAATCAGAGAAGCTTTTTCATAGTAAGATCTGAAATCATAATATGTATTTCCATGGTTTCTGTTCAGTTTGATATTCGTAGCATAATTCAGTATTTCTTATTTGTAAATCTATTCTCTTGATTGTCTTCTTCAAGTTTATTGAATTTGAAGTAGCTAATGGACTGCCTAATCTAATTTATCATGTGCATTAAAACATTTTTTTACTTTGAAAGCTAAGAACCAGTGGCACCTGAGAGACAGCCAAGGGACATCAGAATGACGTATAAGATGTCACAATGAAAACCCCTCCTTTTTTATGTGTGCATCGAGATGTTGCATGCATGTGATGTTGCTGTCAACATTCTGATGAAATCAATTAAAACCAGTGGCTGCCATTGCCAAGAACAGTAAATTGTGGGATACTGCTTAACTTCAGTATTATGAAAATGCTAGTTGAATATAGTTTAAATTTTGTATAATGATGACTATTTGCATAGTCTTTGCAATTTCCTATATAGGTCTGATTGAAGATTGAAAGGGAGAACACCATCAAATGATTACTGTTAAGGACAATTCCATTTTAACTTTTAGATTGCACATATTTAAATTGGAGAAAGCTAACTTTCTTGTATTGCAATTTGAATATTGTTGAGTTGGAGGCACACATTATTAGTTCTTTTTGTATTTAGGTCGAATATCTAATTGATAATAACTGCATTATAGAAATTTTAACTTGAAAAAATGGATTGCATATAGTAAAAAGATAACAAGATAAATATTATTTTAAAAGACATTTTTTATTCAGCCAGCACAAAATGTGTGTTTTTGTGTCAATTTTGTTTTCATGGGTCAAACTTAAACATACTTTTAGCAATAAACTGGGTATAAACATAAAGTTTTTTTCTGCTTTCTGAACTATACAAATGATATTTTGCATTGTTATTTAGCACAATGCATTCTCAGAATTGTATCTTGAGGTCACTAAAAATATTTATCTGCACTGAAAGAATAATACGTATTTATTTCCCAGGGAAAAAGCATTATATTTCAGAGTTTTATGAAATTGTAGCTATGTAATATTTATATATTATCATTTTAAAAATCTAAGTGTTATATAAGAAAGACAAAAGATATCATTCATAGTATCAAAAGAATGTTATATCACAGTTATATACTACATACAGCAAATAATACAGAGACTTTATTTAGGATTCTGTTTCTAGGGTTTTTTTTTTTGGTTTTCTTATATAACACTTAGATTTTTAAAATGATAATATATAAATATTACATAGCTACAATTTCATAAAACTCTGAAATATAATGCTTTTTCCCTGGGAAATAAATACGTATTATTATTATTGTATCATATTATTAAAGCTGGTGCTAAAAATCAAGATCTTATGCTTTCTGATAATTTTCCAAAGTGCTTAGTACATATGGTGGTAATTTGGAGGGCTAAGAATGAAAAACTAGAGAATAAATTTTGATAATCTTTTAGTATATCATATTAAATCTATACTAAAACTATTTTTCTGTATGAAGATATTGACTAAGTATATGACCTACTTTTCCTAAATATTTTGTTTACAATATAAGAAAAATAAATAATGTGCCAGTTGACAGCATGCTCCAGTAAAGGATAATAATTCACACATAATTACAACATTACTTAGAAATGCTTGATTATAGTGTGCACTTTTATAATTAGTATCTGACACTTCAAAAAAGCAGTGAAAATCACCATTTAAAAAAGCCCATATATTTCAGAATTGAAACATAAAGCTTCAAAAATATAAATGATAATAAAGGAAACAGGAACAATGTGCTAGAACTTGGATTGATTTTTGCCATCAAATATAAGGTTTGCAAATTATTGGGGGTAGTAAGAATATAATGTTCCTCACATACAATTTTTTTTTTATGAGTGATGTACTTAAATATATTGCATTCCTTTACAATCCACATAACAGTTTTATGTTTTTTAGGAGTTGGTAGAGTGATATTTGTGAATGTCTTGGCATGTGCAATATACCAAGTGGCATCTGTGGGAATCTCAAAATTATTATTTTTAATAATGACCAAAATTTCAAACAGGTCTTTCAAAGTATTATTTTAGTGCCCATGATAGTTTGGGCACCTATAAAGGTTGCTAATCCTTATTCTATTTATTAAATCTCAACATTGTATACAGTAATTCCACAGTTAAAAAGAAAAACAGCCATTTTAAAGTAGACTAATAATTAAATGAAGAATTTGGTGAAATTCATTGTGTAAAATAAAAGGCATTAAATAAATAACAAAGAACCTTGGAATTTGATTGAAGAAATGTAAAGAGCATTTCTAAATTCCATGTGTGAATTTTCCTCATTTTCTTCAGAGGCCTTGGGCCTCACTGAAGACCTTACTTTCATAGGCTTACAGTGGTACCTCGGTACTCAATTGCTTTGAAACTCATGGAATTTGGTTTTCAACCACATCTTGATGCGAAAATTTTGTCCTGGTACTCAAGTTTGTTTGGTACTAAACTCACAAACTAGAATTTGTCGGTGCCCGCAGCCTTGTGACTGACTACATTATTGCTTAAGGAAAAAAATTGTTTGGTACTTATTGTTTTTGGTACACCTTGCGCCTCCCGGAACCAATGAATGATGAGTACTGAGATACTACTGTATAAGTAAGCAACCTCTGTAATGAAAAGGCTTTTGTGCAATCACATTCTTTCTCAAGAGGTCTCTGCTCAAATGTGTGTGTGGGGGGGTGTTCCTTAATAGAAATAATACTGTTTCCCTCTCAGGAAGAACAACCTCAGTTTTAAGAATGTCTAAAAGTTCATGGGCTTTACAGTTAGCATTTAGATAATTTTGATTTAATAGCTACATTTTTAACTTTATAGAAAAAAGATGAGTGAGTTTCAGGTATTTTCAGTTTGCAGAGTTGGGAGAATGCCATACCTCTGTTATGTTAATACATACATCAGTAAGTTTACAAAGCCTGTACATTTTATTGCAAAATAGGTAAGGTCATCTATTATCTAGAACCATTGATGCATTCTCTTTTTAAAATCAACTTTCAATAATGCAAAATGATTATAGCTTATGGCAGCAATAATTCAAACTAATTGATTGATTACAGGTAGCCCTTGACTTAACAACCATTCGTTAGTAAGCATTTGAAGATATAAAGGCACTGGAAAAAGTGACTTATAACTGTTTTTCACACTTATGACTGTTACAGCATCCCTGTGGTTACCGGTATGTGCTCAAAATTCGGACGCTTGCATGTATTTATGATGATTGCAATGTCACAGGATCATGTGATCCCCTTTTGCGTCCTTCTGACAAGCAAAGTCAATTGGGAAGCCAGATTCACTTAAAACCAGTTTACTAACTTAACAGCTGCAGTGATTCAACTATTAACAACTATGGCAAGAAAGGTCAAAAAATGGGGCAAAACTCAATTAATATCTGTCTTGCTTAGCAACAAATTTTGGACTCAATTGTGCTCGTAAGTTGAGTACCTGTATGTGTCATTGTCAGTGTTGACCCTTACTACCCACATAAACAGACCTTCTCAAGGATGATCTGACCCCAATGTGGCTCTATATACTGTATATTCCAGCTGTGCACTCACTGCTACTTAGTCAAGTCAATCTACTTTACTGCTAATCATCCTTTTTTTCCCCCTTCCCCCTTTCCCAGAATTGTGACCTACTCAATGAAACAGGGTTTTGACACAAAATGTCCAAAATACTATAATTTGAGCCTGCTCAAGGATGCCTTGAAGAACTTGGATTGATTTATTCTGTGATTTATTCTGCTTCTTTGGATATCCATGTTATTCTCAGGAATTTTATCCATCACTAAAGTTCATTCAGTACTCTTCCAATCCTACTTCTTTGAACTCCAGCTTGATCTGATCTTTATAGGTGTAGATGTCATACCATCTGAATATATTTCCCATCTTCATTGTTCCTCTACCAGTTGCTGGTCCACAACATATTTCTTGACTCTTGGTTCCCTTACTGTTGATATTGATTCTAAAAGGCAGAAGCTGTCCACCAATTCAGTATATTAATTGCCAGGTTTTAACTCTGGTTGCTATACTTTTTGTCATTAATTTGGGATTCTTTCTATTATAAAGATTCATTTCATCTTTCAACATATTCATGCTTCTTACGTTCCCTGATTTCTACTGTAATTCTCTCACTGCAGATTTCCTGAAGGTTTTAATCTAGCTGTCTCATAATCATCATTAGTACTCTAAAACATCCTCAGCAATTCTTCAGTAGTATATTGAGTGCCATCTGTCCTGAGGGGCCATCTTCAGATATTGTCAATCACTTTATTTTGTCTAACCATGTGGCTTTCTTGATAAAATATAGGAGTGGTTTATCATTGCCTTTTCCATGCAGGATGAAATTATTTCTTTGCCAGTGTCATTAAAGTGATTATCTACTTCTAGCATCTTCCTATATTATTGCTAACCAATGAAATTGCCCACTTCAGTTGGGCAGCTGCAATGACCTTCATCCCTTGAGTGACTATTAGGAGTATATACTCTTGGGGTACATTCCAATCATTCTTTGTTCATCCCCTCAGGAATATTCATCTGATATCAGTCCTTCAAGATAGGCCAGGTCAGGACTTCCAGCTTGCCATCGCGGCTGCTGCGGATGCTGGAAGACGAGCTCCGTCTTCCGTGTTTGGTTTCGCACCGCTGGGGGACCCTGGGAAGGGTCGAAAGTCGCCCTGTAGGGCAACAAGCAAGAAGGGGATCCTCGCTTGATCATGGGAGGGCGGTAGCCTGCTTGATCCGGGCCAGCCCTCCATACCGGCAGACGAAAAACCAGCCATAGAAATATGGCTCGTCACTAGGCTGCAGACAGCCAAAATCAAACTTACCACCAGGCACTTCTAAAGCAACGCAGATGAGACTGGGTGAGATCTGAACCTCTCTTCAATCCTAAGTATTTTCTTCCCCTGTAAAAGCTGCCTAAAGTACTTTCCCCCCCTGTGAGGAGAGAGGGAAGGGAACTTCTATCCCACCCTCTAAGAATAGCGGTGACTGACTATCCAGGGGAGTTAAAACACTGAAAGAATAACCTTAAAGTAACTGGATTTATATGCTTTTAAAATTTGGGGATCAAAAGATTTCTTAGCTTTACTGAAGAGTTTGGTTTTATTTACAGAGAAGAAATAAAATTGGAAAAAGGATTATAAAAAGTTTGGACTTAAAAAATCTTAAACGGCAATGGTGACAACTTGTGGCCAAGTTTGATATTACAACTTGTTATTGTCTAAAGGAGACTTGGCTTGAAGCCCAGACTATAGCTAAGACTTCTTCAACCTTGACAAATATCAGCTGTGTTCTATACTCAGTTATAAAATTATTTTCATTCTCTGACTTTAAAGCTTTCAACTTAACACACCATTAAGAAAATATGGATGAAGACCAGGAACAGATTCTTTTTATGTTGAAAGCAATACATGAAACCATTCTTTCAGCTTGCAATGAAATAAGATGCTACAGAAAAGAACAAGATGTCAGCCTAGATATACGAACTCAAACTTTAACTACAATTAAAGAATCAACTATGCAGAACATAACAGAAAAAGTGGAGCAATTAAATACTATGATAGAGGGTTCAACTGACCAACAAATACAGTCAATGGAAAATTTAGGAAAGGGACTGACAATACTGAAAATGGAAAAGACTTTCTATATAAACCAGAAGAAACTTGAGGAGCAAGAAGAAGAACAGACCAAAGGGAAGACAAACATATCTGGACAACTATGGAGATCTGGAATAATAAGAGAGACGATTCGCTAGCCCTTCCAAAAAAATGGCGACTGGATGGTCTCTTACTTCAAATAACATATATAACAACGGAGGGAGATCTATTTGATGACTTAAAAGCACTGACATGGAAGGCGAGCTGGCAAAGGAAGAAAGCCAGAATAAGGCTGAAGAAAATTGGGTTTTTTTATTTATTAGAGAGGATTTTATATTAGTAATTATAATAAAATATATTTAAATAGACAAGATGTGTATTTTGAATACTAGATTTTGTTATGAATTGAGATAAAGAAAATTTTGGTCATTTAAAACTTGGAAGTATAAATATTAAAAGTTAAACTTGAATATTGATGGGAAATTAAAAATTGGGGAAAATAAATAGGATATTGATTGTTTATAAAGATTGAATGCAAAAGTAATTAAGATGTATAAACTAAAAAAGTTTTTGATAAATGTAATAAACATGTTTTTACTTAGTTGATATAATAAGAACTGTATTAGCTTAAATATGATACAGTAGATATTAAGGGAAAAAGAGAGGAAATATTTGATGTTGAAATAGGGGAAATTTTGGTCATTAAATTTTGTAAATTAGTTGAAAATAAGGATGTTACACCGTATTATTAACTAGATGATGTAAGATGGTGGGAAATAGAATATATTCAAATAGATAAGATGTGTATTTTGAATGTTAGACTTTGTTATGAATTGTGATAAAGGAAACTCTGGTTGCCTAAAACTTGGAAATTATAAATATCAAATGTTAAATTTAAATATTGATGGGGAACTAAAAATTGGGAAAAACTAATTACAGGACGATAGGCCAGGTCAGGGAACGGACTCTGCATGAACTTCTGTAGTTCTATTTTATTGTTACAGGGCATGATAAAAATATTGAAAGTCCAACTGAGTTTCTTTTCTTTTGTTATGCCAAATAGAGTCAAGGCCTGGCAATCTTGGATTTCTTTCTCGTTTCCTCCTATCTTTCCAGATTAACTTCAGTTTTAACTAATAGCTGCTGCACATCTTCTTTAAGGCTACTTCCATATTCTACATTCACCATGATGAGACAGCATAGCAGGAAGGAGGGCCTCAGATAAAAATAAAATATTAAAGTCTTGACATTTTCCTAGGATAAATTTATTTATGCACTATATTTGTGAGTTGCTTAGGACAGTATCTTAACCTCTGAACAATTCTAGAAATAGATCTGATTGAGCAATTGCATGTTGCTCAAGGCTTCTATTTTTAGAGCTCTGTAAGAGCTTTCATGTTCATTCAAACTTCTGTAAAGAGTATCATATACTGATTGGTAGTTCTCCAGTTTGACAGCTGAACAGCGTAAGCATTTCATCATTTGATAACCAGTCATTTGATTTGTTCATTGGTTTTCAACAACTGTACTCTGTTTTACTGTACAAAACTCAAAGTCAAAAATACTACTCTGATATATATGATTCACTACAGGATAGTATATGGTTGATATAGAATAACTCCTCTGCTATATATGAGGTAAAACTTTATCCTAAAATATTAGGAATCAAATTTATATAGAATATTCTTTAGGAAGAGGGAATGAAGAGGGACTGTTTTTTCCTCCTTCCCAGCAACAAATATCAGGTAAAAGACACCACTAAGCCTGCATTATAATTATGAGACATGACATGTAAAACATATCAGTGGAGTTATATTTCAGTCTTCAGATTTGATTCCATCCAGCAAGTATTATTTTATAGAAAATACATTTTGCTATCTTAAGTGTCTTATACAAATTTGTTCATACCAAAAATATAAAAACATAACCATCCAGCTCAGAACGGCCCAACTAGGTGAACTATTGACTGACGTTTGGAGGACAAAGCAGAAAATTCATTGTTGGGTGGCCAACAGTGGAATAGAGCAACTAAAACATGAAGAGGAGCACTGCAACTTGAAATGGCTTGTTATCGCACTATACTTACTTCCTTTACTTTGTATATCACTAAATATCACTATCATGCATGTACAGAAGCAAATTTAGGGGAAGTTCATTATCATATTTAAAACAATGTAAGGCCCCAGTTAGCACAGAATATAATTTCAAGTATGTGTTACAATAACTGAAGATTTGTAAGCTGATTTAGGGTAGTGGTTAAAGTCCTAGACCAGGCACGTCCAAGATTGTAAATTTCTAACATTATTGTGTAATGTATATGCATTAACTATGTTATATATTTTATGTGTCCCAAGACATTTTCTCTTCATTCAGGATGACCCAGGCAAACCAAAAGATTGGACATTCATGTCTTAGGCTAAGATCAGTCTTCCCTTAGGCATGTAAGCCAATAGATGGCTTTAGTCCAGTTAATCAATCAATCAATCAATCAATCAATCAGAATAGAGCTAGAAAGGACCTAGGAGGTCTTCTAGTCCAATTCCCTGCTCAAGCAGGAGACACTGCCTATACAATTTAAAGTTACTTGCTCTTGGCACTAATCAGTGTCAAGATCTGATGCATTGTGCACTGATAGCTTTGCAATGTGAGCCTCGTGCAAAACAAGCAGATCTGTAGCCAAGTGGGACAAATAATCTCGGTAACAATCACAAAAGTCAGAATGCTTTCATTTTTCAACCTGTTTTTTTAATGAAAGGCATTTTATTAGCAAAGCTGAAGTTCTGAGTCTTTTCTACTCCCACTGACTTAATTCCTATTCAGCATTAAACATTACAAAGAAAATGATAACTATCACTATATCTTAGATGTGTACATCATTTTGCACCTGACACAATTGAAGTAATAATTTTAAAAATCTGTTACATTTTATTGGGCAAAAAAGTGAGGTTATCTCTCTCTCTTTTTTCCCAATGCTGTTCTTGGAATTTTAATTCCTGCTATATATACATCGGTTAGAATTTATCATGTAGATGAAACTGATTGTATAAAAACTTGTATAGCCACAACTTTATTGCATTTCACTAAAATGACTGCTCAGAATATCTAATAGGACTATGCATATTTTGAGAATAATTTTGAAGAAGTATTTTGGATCTTGTGTGAGCACAGCTCCTCTCTACTGTACAATAAAACAGTCTGTATTTTTTTCAAACTTCCATTCAAGCTTTAAATGCTGCTACTTTAAGATGTCCAGTGGTTAATCTTATTCTTAATATAGCAGCATTTTTTTATGGAAACACATGGAAGTCTGAAAAAGCCAGGCTGCTAATGAATAGCAGAAATTTGCTGTGTTTGTGCTCACACAATATCTATCATTTCTAATATTTACATAGTTTAATATTAAGTACATATTTTTATTCTAAAGAAAAATTGAACCTTTGGAACCTCTTTCACATGCTGTTAAATTGTAATCTGCTTGGAAGAGGAAATTATTAAAATATGGAAAAATATTAAGTATATATAAAATATAATTATTTAGATTAAGTCAAACAATTTTATCTTGACTCCAATCTCTCCTTTTGCCTACTCTTTTGAATGGGCTCCCAAGATGCCATATGATCCTCTTATTTCCCTCTATATTAGGGATCCCCAAATTGGTCAGATATTGATAAGGCTATCCATTATTGTTGTTATTATTGCTGGTTACACCATCAGCCAAATGGATCTGGCGTTTTTATCCACCTATCGAGTCCTTCCCAACAACCTAGAATAGGCAGATGTTGATGTTTGAAGGTGTTAAAGATATTGTCACTGGATGTAAGCTGCTCTGAGTAAAGCTATCTGTTGCAATTGATTAATGGTGATTTTGTCAATGACAATGGTATTCAAGTGGCACTCCAGTTATTTTGGGATTACACCTAAAGTGCCTATCACTATTGGTACTATCTTCTGTAAACACTAGTCCTTCTTCTGTTTGGGGGTTTTGGTATTTTATGATTTTCTCCAGTTCTTTCTTTTTCTATTCTGCTGTTCCCAGATGTCCACTGTTCAGTCTTTTTTGCCTTTCTTATCAACAGTTGTTAAGTCTGGGGTATTATGTGGCAGGTGGTTATCTGAGCCAGAGTACTTTAGCTTCTTCATTTTCTACTACTTTGTCTATTTTGTGGTCCCACCAATGTACCATTGTTGTTACTTTGTCATGCTGTTTGTTTCAGTCAGTCTGTATGATTTTGCAGCAGCTAACTAGGTGGTCTACTGTTTCTTCAGCTGCTTTGCAGAAATGGTATTTGCTGTCTGTTGTTTTCTTCTCAATTCTGGCTTGTTTGCATTTATTCTTTTTATATATAAATATTTTATTAATTTTCTAGTTTTACAATCAAGTACTTAATAGACAACGTGTTGTCTGGGTCCATTAGTAATTCAATGGTATACATTTACTTCTTCGATCCTAGATCCAATATTACACCGGTAGTACCTGTTTATTTATTCTTAAGGCTTATTATTTATTCTTAAGACTTGCTCTTATGCAGCCAAAATTAACCCCACTTTCTGTTCCTTTAATTTTCCTGCTCTTAGCTATTGCCAGGTCTTGTTATCTGCTTTGCCTGCTAGGTTTTTTTTTTTTATGTATGACCATGTAATAATTTGCCTTACCGTGTCTACTTTCTACCTCCGTTTGGTGTTTCTTGTAGACCAGTTTGATGTCTCTGGTATTTACCGGTAGTTATTGTTGTTATTATTTGTTATACTATCAAAGTAGTATTTATTAAATTATTTTCATATAATAAATGTTTGGGGCTTGATGAACAACCTGCTTCATGAAGGGGTCAATGAACTGAAAAGTTTGGAGACCTCTATGCTAGAAAGAGAATTTACAAATTTGATCCCACTATAGAAAAAGCCCCTTTATTTAGTTCTGCTTGCTTTGACTCTTTTGTCAGTGTACAGGCAGAATACTTTTGTCAAAAATACAAAATAAAACAGGTTGCTTAGAGGATAGTAGTCAATGCTAATGATAAATCACTTCCTTGATATGACTATATACATTTTTTTTTGTTTGAAATATATCATTCATCACTCTGCTCTGCAAATTTTTGGTGCAGAATTTGTGTTGATTTTCATTGGAGTCATGTGCAAATCTGTGCAGAAATAAGCTCCATGGAATTCATTGTGACAATTTTTCTGGAATAAAATTGTTTATCTTTTCATGAACTCAAATTCCTTATCCGCTTTTTATCCTCTCCCAGTCTTCCCTTTCATTTGTTGTTCCTGCATGTGTAATCTGTTTTCAGGTTTGTGTGAATGAATATTCTGATAAAGTCAACTGGACACACTTTAAATATGGCTAATTTAGTTTGCCAGGCATTAGACATATTTATTTTTAGATATCTGGTTCAGGAACTGGCTATAGTCCAGATTGGAGAGATATACACACTTAACAGACATATGCAAGAAGGAAAATACATTGTCTGAAAAACAGATGAGGCTTTGGGAACAGTTTGAGACATGCCAGGCTGTGATAACTGAATGGATAGAAGCCGTGGATAAATTATTCTAAAACCATTTCTATTTTTGAATATGATACAGGTATGAGATAACGCTCATAGAAATCTGTTCAAAGGAAAATGCATGTTTCATTTTTTTTTATTTGAAAAAATCAAAACTTCAGATTATTTCCCCATTGTAATAGGATTTGAAAACATAGCACCCTTTCACGGATGAGGAAAATAAAATCCTGGCAAGTGTAAAATGTGTATGTGATGTTTAAAACTGACACATAGTGACTTTAATATGTCTAGAAGAACAATATCTGTTGTATCTGAATTACAGTAGCTTGTGCGTTGCTTAGAAACAAAATATGTCAGTCGATTCTCCATATTTTTGGACTTTAAAAAACCCCAACAACTCCATTGCCATCCCTGGATATATTTTTTTTCTAATTTTCATATATATGATGACATGTCATAGTAGGAGGCAGGTAATTTGCATTAAATTACATTTTCAAACAGGAATGTTTACCCAATACAGCACATGGACCATTAATAATAAATGCAAATTATCCATGCATTCTGCAAAATCATTTTGTTTTTCACTCCTTGTTATTTCTTGAACCAAATATTTCCTTCCAAGCTCATCAGTTGATTCCCATTTCAGGGATCCCAGAGACTACAATATAATATGCCAGTAAGTAACATTTGAGGTGGATGTTAGAATGATGAATTTTTTTGCACTTGCCCAGAAATGGATACCTGAAGAGTATTTTATAATCTTTTGCCTATTGACAAGATGATCATGGCTTCTTGTACAAACTAAGAATTAAGTTGTAATTCCAAATCCAGCAATTATTCTGCTGCTGTTGAACCATGCTTTTTGGAAAGGGTTCAAATGTAATTAAGACATAGCATGCTGAACTTTAGTATGGGCAAGCTAAATTAGCAATTCAAATTATGGACCTTTTAATATTATTTTACATTTTTCTTTCTAATTTTGGAATCTCCTTCCAAACTGATCATATCTCTAGGGCTTTTCCAAGCACCAATTTAGCAAGTGACCATGCAGAAACATTGGCTTAGATTGCTAATTTGTTAATGGGCTTACATTAACATTCTCATCATTAGGCAAATAAAACGTTTTCTTCAACTTATGTTGCTGCAAGCATATTTTTCATATTTTGGATATTGTTAGGCCTAATGGGTACACACACACACATACACACACACACTGTCTTCTCATTCCTCTTGTTTTTTTCAAGGTGACATACAATGCCTCTTCTATGTATATGAAGAAATGGAAAGCTTGGGAAAGTTAGAGAAGAGAAGTAAGTTAGATGGTTGCTGGATGGTAATAAAAAAGAGGGGTTGTAGTGACAGGAAGTAAGTCTAGGGTTGGTAAAGTAATGATTTAGGAGTAGAAATGTTGGTTGAGATTAGCTGAAAGGTGAAGGACTAGGGGAAGATTGTTGGAAGGACTGATTAGTAAGAGGTTCACTGCTAAAAAGAACTATTTAGCTTACAAAATATTCCAAGAGCCAAGTCAAGACTGCCTACTAACTACTACATATAGTGAAAGTAGATTAGTCCAGTTTTTGATCAGTCCAGTTTTTGATCTGGGTATTATTTGTACTTATTTATTTATTATGTAACTGTTCATGACTCAGACATTCAATTGTCATTCTCTGTTGAATATTTAAAGGCTTTACTGCTATCCATAAAGGTCCACAAATAAAACTGAGTAGTCTATCCTTATCTGATCTTTTTTTCCCTCTTTCCTTGAGAAATAGTTGTCAGAAATCTCAAATCTCTTCTCTTTCTTAATATATGGAACATCTAATATGTGGAACATCTAATAAAACTTCATTTATTGTGTCTCCAAATTTTAAAGAAATATTATGCTCCTTTGTTTTAATACTACATTTTTTCCTTTAAAAATGTGCTATCTGTGTTTTTAGTCAATACATTTATTGAATTTCCAATAGTGCATCTTGTTCTAGATTAATGTTTTTCAAACTTGGCAACTTTTAAGATGTGTGGACTCCCACAATTCCTCAGCCAGCTTGAAGTTTATATATCCTAAAATTGCCAGGCTTGAAAAACACTAATCTAAAACCAAAATGCCCTTTGAGTAAATTTTCCATTTTTCTAAGTCTTCTCTACCAAAATCCAAACCATGAATATTTTAATGTAGTTCTGTTTTTGTTATTAGTAAACTAGTTTCTATCTTTAACTTTGACTTCCAAATTCTCTGATATGAGGTCAATTCTTGTTTTGCTTGCATGGGTTTATTATGCTCTTCTAATAGAGGTTGTTAATTTATCACATTTATCATATGAATGATATATGAATGTTAGGAGCTCCTTAGATAGAAGTAATCTATATTCTTCCAAGCTTTTTTTAAATGTGGTCCACAACACAACTTTTTGGATTTTTCTGAAGGCTAAAGCCTCACTCAATTTCGAAAAATATTTTTAAATATTGTATTTATTTAAAGATTTGATAACCAACCTTTTGATCAAAAGATTTTTACGGATAATTAAGTTGATTGTTATGATAAACAAAATCTAGCATGCATAGGAAACCTCATAATCATTCAACCTGTGGTTGATGTTAAAGACTAGAATGTGCTTCTTTCAGTGCTGCAGTTCTAAAATAACTTTGCCATATTAAATATACTATAGTTTGAAAACAGTATAATCCTGTACATATGCCTTAGAGGTTAACCTGTCCAACTCAGCTATAAAACAAGAAAGAAAACTCCAAATACTAAAAATGGCCAGGAAAAACAATTAGAGTCAAGACAAGGCTGAAATTGATTTAAATTCAATTAAAATATAGTGAAATCAGCCCAGTACTAGTAAAATTATGATTTCCATGTATTTGATTATTTTCTCTTTCTGTCAAAATTACAATTTGTTGTATGGACACTGTGAGCTTACATAGGCAGCCTGGAGCCTCAATTGGGTCCCCTGATTTTAAGTGCTTTGAAGGCCGGGGTATCTTTCTGTTCTTGAGGTAAAATAATGGAAGGGGAATTCCTGAGGTGGTAGCATCAGGTTGCTAATAGCAATAGAGCTTTCAGCAGTGGTGCAACAAATTACACTGCTATCAAAATAATAACGTGTAAATCTGAATGGCATGTTTGTGATATCAGATAGAAATATGTAGGTTGTATCATTTGAATGATGACACAGTTGACATCATTTGCTTTGAATGTGGCCATTCTTCTCATGCCTGTTGGATGAAGTAACATAGCATATTCCTGTCCAAGAATAGTTGCTAGGCGTGACTGTAGCTAGTGCTTAATAAAGCTCTATATTATATATCACTACTGAGAGGCACATGACATGGATTTTGTAATTTAGAACCTTGGAACAGATTTGGCTATCACTATATAAGAAAAATACACCACTGTCCATTGGAACATCTCCTTTCCCTCAATCTTCTCTATCAAAACCCTCAACATTTTATATGTTCATCTATATATCTGTGTGGTTAAAATACCAATTACCATTGTTTGGCAGTCTAATAGCTGAAGTCATTAAACTGACATAAATACATAGAAAAGTGAACCTTAGCGTCATCACAATACAAGCAGAGAATAGAAAATTGTATGTACACTAAAAAAATAAAGGAATTTGGTAGAGGGGTGTCTTCGTTTTTCATCAGAAATAAAATGTTTTTTTAAAGTTTTCAACTTTTGTTCTACGTATGCTGAAATGGAAAAAGAATCTCCTGGCCTTTTGATTGCAAAAACTAAACTAAATTTAAAGAATACCGCAAAGTAATGGGATGAAAATGATGCTCATATATCTAGCTCTGAATATTTTATCTTGTTAATCGATATGCTTTTTATTGCAGTTATGTTGATGGTGGAGGTAAATATTATTTTAAACTATCCTTTTTAAGCTCTATGATTTTATTTGAAACGAGGCATTACATTTTATGTGTAGTGAACCCTGTTGAAATGTTGAAATATTTTTTACATCCCATAGGGTTTATATAGGATCTAGAGACATTACTGTAAATAAAGACAGTGATAGTGGCTGATCTTTTTTTCCCCAATTTGCCAGGTTCTCATTCATTTTTCTAAAAAAAAATTAAAATACAGTAATATGAAAGGAGGTGGAAGAGGAAGCTTGGCAAGGTATCAAGAAAAAAGTTCATTAGCCTAGCCAAAATATTTCCATAATAAGAAACCATGCTATCTTTGATAATTCAAATAATTAAAAACACAGAGTTTAATATACATTCTACAGACATTATAGAAAGTTAATATTTCTTTGTAAAATTATCTCACATGAATGCCAACATTATTAGCTGCATTAGAATATTAGTACTTCTTTGCATGGATTTTCTTATTTGTACATTTTCATTCTAGGACCTTAAAGAACAAAGCACATAAAGTTATATAAGAATATTAAGATAACAAATGTAAATCCCAATATCAGACTCGGATTTTTATTTTTGCTTAAAATATGCTAAAGACAAAATAAGAATAAAAATATACAAATAATTTTTGTCTTTAACTTCCATAAAAGAAAAAAAACTTGCAGCTTTTCATGAGAAACTGATTTTCAGAGGTACTGAATTCATGAGAATGAAACTTTCTCGTCTTTTGCTGGAAATAATACCATTAGCAAATAAATTTGCAGAATATTTTTATATATTTTGAAATAGTATAATCCAGCCATATTCTAATGAAGTACAATTAAAACTGGACCAATATTATACTCAGAATATCTGCTACCGAAATTTAATCAATCAATGAGCTGATTATACCACAGGATGTATTGATACGAATATCATCCATGCTATCAGTAGTTTGGCTTGAATTCTTTTTAAAATGTAGCTTTAAAAATCCTTGTCAGTACTACCAATTTATCATGATAGGTTCAAGGAATTAGTATTGTATGATTCTAAAGATAATGACTATTGAAAATTAAATGGATTAAAAGGCTATAACAAAAAACAATACTTTCCTATTTTGTGCTAATAAGATCTTTTCTTCTATTCCATCATGCCCATTTTTTGGAAACTGCCTGGGCAAGTCAATAAAACTTTCTTGGCAATGTTTTTTAGAAGTGGTTTGCCATTTCCTCGTTCCTAGGGCTGAGAGAAAGTGACCAACCCATTGACACCCAGCTGGCTTTGTGCCTAAGGCAGGATTGGAAGTCATGTTCAGATAGTTTCCTCTTAATAAAGGAATCCTTAAAAATGTGGTCCAACTTCAGAAATAAAATGCTACATTCTATCTGCCAAGACTTAATGAATGTTTATTCCATTTTGATAAGAAATAAGTTATTTGGCAATTTCCAATAAAAGACAAAGACAAGTAAGCTACCTGTGAAAAATCTGTTTCTCCTGAAGAATTGCAAGGTGTTTTTTTCCCCTTCATGACAGTTAAAGAATGAAATGTCCAGAATATATTTATAGGAATTTCAATGTAGAAAATATGTGGGAATTCAGATCCATCAGTATGTTCACACATGATCCATCCAATTCCCTTTTTCCTTAAGTTGTCTATGTAGAGAACTGTAGGGCAGAGGTCCCCAATCTTTTGGGCACCAGGGACGGTTACGTGGAGAGAGGTTTTTCCGCGGACTGGAGGGGGCGGGTTTTGTATGCTGCCTGCAACCCGCTTGTTTTGCTTGTTTGTGCGGACCGGTTGCTGGCATGCCGTGGCCCAGTACCGGTCCACGGATCCGGGGTTGGGGACTCCTGCTGTAGGGCATGATGCCAGGAGTCAAAGCAAAATTTATGGGGGGGGGGGAAATTAACAGCTCTCCACATCTTGAACTGCCCCTCCTTTTAAAGTTGCTTTTCCTGTTTAGCTTGTGTGACATAGGTTGAAAATTCTCATGTTGAGATTTATTGAAGATTTACAGGTAAAGATACATGTTTGCATATATTTTATTATATTTGTCGGACTCTGAAATGTGAAAACTGTTTTCCCAGTTATTTTCTGTACACTGTAGAAATATTGAGGAAAACCAGCAAGGTTTCTTGAGAAAAAAACCATGTAGTTCAGAACATCAGAAGGAGTTTGTTTTGCCTTTATTAAAAATGCAATTTCTGACACTAATATGTACACCTTTTCTATCCTCACTAGTTAATACTCTCATTTCTTCAACTGCTCTGGCCCCTTCATGAATGTAACAAATGTATCAGGAAATGGCATTGCTGCCTGGGAATGCAGACCCCGAATTTACTGCATACTCTTATAACAACTTGGAGACACTTCGTGATGTGCAGACAAAGAAAGGCGTCTTCTACAAAAAAGCAAAACTTCTCAGTCCTGGGGAAGACTTGTATTGCTTTGCCTGTAGGGAGGACCAAACCAGGAATGTGATAATCAATGTAGGTGGCATAAAATACAAAATTCCATGGACCACATTAGAGAATTGTCCCTTGACCAGGCTTGGAAAGTTAAAATCATGCAACAACTATGACGAAATAATGGATATATGTGATGATTATGATGTCAACTCCAATGAATTCTTTTTTGACCGCAATCCTTGTGCCTTCAGGACCATCATGAGTTTTTTGACCGCTGGGAAGCTAAGGCTACTCAGGGAAATGTGTGCGCTCTCTTTCCAAGATGAACTGGTTTACTGGGGGATAGAAGAGGAACATCTGGAATGGTGCTGTAGAAGAAGAATACGACAGAAAGAAGAAGAGATGGCAGAGGCTGCCTTATTTGAAGACGAAGTAGAAGCTAACGAAGCCCCCCAATGTGCCTTCAAGGACAGCGGCCGTTCGCATTTGTGCATGAGAAAGCTCAGGGACATGGTGGAAAATCCTCATTCAGGGATCCCAGGAAAAATCTTTGCTTGTATATCGGTTTCTTTTGTTGTCATCACTGCAGTTACCCTCTGCATTAGCACCATGCCAGATCTCAGAGAAGAAGAAGACCGGGTAAGTGTACGCTATAAAAATAATGTTTGCACGATTGTAAACATTTCCAGAGGCTTCTGTGTAATATTTGCTTTTTGGCTCGTCTCTGTTTCTGCATATGTGCATATGGAAGTAACATAAACTTTATCCCAAGCCGATGTTCTGATTGAGATTAGCGTAGTTATAATTGCTTTTTTGCTTTTAAGTTAATATTGTATTATATATTAACTTTCTGAATTAGCTAGGACAGATATCTCAATAACTGTATTTGGGTTATTGTCCCGATTCTTTTTGTCTTCTCGTATCAGAAACTTTAGCTGAATCAAGGCTGGATTTTCTTTTTGAAAGAAGAAGTTACAGTAGACAGAAAGGGGATTTCTTTCCCCTCTGCTGTGAAGAAAGATAAATTATCTGGGATGATGAGGGCCCCAAACCACAGCAAATTCAAATTTGTGAAACTAATAGAGTTGGAAACTGAACAAGATTGATTTTGAACTGTCTACAGTTTCCCCTGATCAGCATAAAATAGTAATTAGCCTGCCATAATCCTTTTTATTATCAAGAACGTGGCGTTCTTGTCTCTGAACTAGTTTTGAAGCTCATAGTATATACGTAAACAGAAATCTGCAACTTTGCTTTATAGTTCCGTACAAATTTCTCCTTTGGGTAGAAAACCTTGTAATCATTTTTCCTTTTGTTTTCTTTTTGTTTGGTTTTTATGAAAATTAGTGATTTTTTTTAATTATTAAATTTATATCATGCCTTTTGCTTGAGCTCAAGGCATACTAGTGTTGTCATTGATGACAAACCTAGGGGTACAATAAAGGGTTTTGGGACATAAATCAGGGGTCCTCAACCTTGGCAACTTTAAGACTTATGGACTTCAACTCCCAGAATTCTTCAGCCAGCAAAGCTGGCTGAGGAATTCTAGGAGTTGAAGTCCACAGGTCTTAAAGTTGCCAAGGTTGAGGACCCCTGACATAAATGGAAAGAGCAAAATCAACATTAAAATATTAGTAAAGCTCACCAAATTCTGTAAGAGGTTTCAATATTTTTACAAAATTCTTAACTTTAAACTCTGTTTAAATATTTTACACATTATAATGCTGTGCATAATGAAGAATTCATTCTTATTAGTTATCCTGCAACATTAGGGCCTTTAAAAAAAAGTTTTAAGATCCAAGTATCTCACTAGTTGAGGATATTGTAAGTGCAAGTTTCCTATGGAAATTCTTGAGACTTAAATGTATACCTCTATCTTGAATAGGTTTTTTTCAAGGGCATAGGAATTTTTCCACATTTAGCATTTATTTTAGACTGTTTATATTATATCACCATATATTGTTTATAGTTCGTAACACACCAATTTCATCCATTCTTGATAACTAGAAGTGAAAGATTTGTTACACTGAAAATTTACTTTTAAAACTGTAAAACATTTAACAGTGTATTTTTGTTTCTAGCTAGATAAACAGAAATACAAAACCATAGAATACACGTAATCCTTGACTTTCGAGCACAGTTGAGCCCAAACTTTATGTTGCTAAGTGAGAAATTTGTTAAGTGAGTTTTACCCCATTTTATGACTTTTTTTGCCATAGTTGCTAAGTGAATCACTACCGTTGTTAACTTAGTAACCCGATTGTTGAGTGAATCTGGCTTCCTCACTGACTTTGCTGGTCAGAAGGTTGCAAAAGGTGATCACATGACCCCGGGACACTGCAACCGTCATAAAGATGAACCAGTTGTCAAGCATCCAGTTGTAAATCACATTACCTTGGAGATGCTGCAGTGGAAAACAGCCATAAGTCAGTGTGAAAAACAGCCATAAGTCAGTTTTTTCAGTGCTGTTGTAACTGAACGGTCACTAAACGAACTGTTATAAGTTGAGGACTACCCATAGTTACCAGTTTTCCAACTAGGCCACAATAGAGAAAGATGTCTGTAACTTGAATATAGTTCTTCATCGGACAGCCAGAGTCTGCTCCAAGAAAGATGACAACTGTTCCACGAAGAAAAAATGTGTTCCAGCAGGATGTGGCACAGAGCCAAAATTTAGAGAAAAATACTAATTAAATATGTTTTCTTCAAACACGCCAAAGTAATGAATAACTTTACGAACACTTGCTTAACTCAAGTAGTCTAGTGGAGCAGATTTTTGTAAAAACATTGCACGGTTATAAATTATTATATGTTTTAATATAAACTCATAAATCAGTGGCTTTGTAAGAGTTTGCTGATTCTACATCCGCAGAAGTGTTTTAATGCTTACTGTTGTGGCATAATGATAAATGATAGATGGATGGATAGATAGAGCTTTGATTAAACTCCTAGATTTGATCACAAGATGTTTTTTTGTCAAAATGTAGAAAAAGTAAGTGAAAAAATTAATGTTAATTTCAGATACCTGGATCCAAAGACATTCAATTAGTTCATACAATAAAGCTTTCCTGGAAAGGTTGCCTCTGTGAGCTAAAGGCCTTCCTTAATTGCACAAAAAAATCCAGGACTACCTGTATTCCATTGCACCTTTGCTGTATACAAGAAACACTTTGTGATAGTGGCGGATATCTATAGCCCAGGGTGGAGATTCGTTCTCCAAGCTTGTGGGTTGGTTTCCAAACGTTTCATTACCAGACTAGGAAACATCTTCAATGAAATTTAGGGAATGTCCTAAATTCCACTGAAGATGTTACCTAGCCTGGTAACGAAACGTTTGGAAACCAACCCACAAGCTTGGAGAACAAAATTCCACCCTCAAAAAACACTTTATCCTTAGGTAATTTAGACAAAAAGGAATTACCTGAGGATGATCCATTTGTTGTGGGCAAGGCTGAAGAGTGATAACTTGACAACACTATCTTGATCAGTTTGAAGAATGTTGGGGAGAAGGTTTTGTCAGAGTGGTTAAATTACACAACCTGCACCTGATGATTAACAAATATTTTCCTGCTACTTGTCAGACTTAGCTTGCTCAACTCTATAGGCTTTCTTATTATTTTTCATTGGTATTCTCTTCAGTTCAGAACAGCAAAATGTGATATTAAATTTCTCTTCCTATTCCAACAACAGTTTTATAGCATGGGCATGTCCTGAATAAGTTACATTCCATTTAATGCAGGTTGTGTAGGAGAAGATTTTGATGCACCTATGATGTCTTTCTCCTTCTGCTTCTTGCAATGATTAGTTTGTTTTTTATTTTTGTAGTGTGTGAGACGGTGGAGATGGGACTAAAAGTAAAATAAACAAGCCAATATCTTTAAAACAGAGCACAGGAATTATGTTTTCAGTCCAAAATATGGCTTGAGGATAGCTAAGAAGAAATGCACTTATAATCAAAGCATCAGGGAATGTGGTATAATAATTTTTAGACAGCCAGTGCTGTCAAGAAAATTACAAAAATATAGTTTCAGGATAAAACTGTTAGTCTTACTTGGCTGATAATAAGCCATTGTCAAAATGCAATCTCCCTAAAATAACACATTAATATAATTAGTGGTAGCAACCAAATGGTGGAGATAGTTAAAATTCAACAAAGAAATGATAGGACACTTATTAATATGCCAACGGAAAAGTAAAGCAAAACGTCATAAAGAGCCTTGAATTGTAGCGTCTGTTTCTAATCTAGCGTAACTATGAAAGAGGAGCAAATCTATTTTGGCTTTGCAGATCAGTGGGAGCAATCCAATATTAAGATGATACTAGGTGTCAAATAAAAAGAACCATTAGAATGCTTCCAAGCAGCCTGTAATCACCTGCTAGATTATTATAATAATTACAGCTAGCTTTTGGACTCTTCCAAAGCCTATTTAAATAGTGCATATTCAATTAAATATAGTTACTGGTTTATGCAGAGGACCTGCATAAGTGTAGGAAAGAAAACTAAAGAATCATTTTTAAATGTTTCTGTTGCATAACTTTGGCATCCTCACTCAGAATTGCCAAAACAACAAGTTAACAGCCTTGAAAACTTGTCACATTTGTAGTTCTTGAAATATTATGACAATTTTGTTTTTGTTTATTTTAATTAACTTTATCTTTGCATTAAATAGTGCATTTAAAGAAAAGGAAGTTGGAAAGTTCTGCTGTTGTTTATTTGGTTTTAGGTAGACTTTTGTTATCAATTACCAAATGTTTATTGTTTATTTGCCACTTTTGTATGATTTCGTGCTTGGAAAGAAGTTTGATTGCTGTTCCCTCTTTTGGACAAGGTCATTTTCTGTCCTTACTGATTGTTCAGACTGTCTAGACCAATTTATTGTTATTAGCCACTTTGTCATGTTTTACTGCTGTCATCACTTCATAATATTCTGAGACAGTTCTTTCTTTATACTCCCCCATTAATCTTATGTTTATCAATTCATTAGTCTCTACTAAGGAGATCATGCAGTTCTTTTTATCTCTGATTGGATTCCTTTGCTTGTACTAAACTGATCCACATTTTTCCATTTTTTGTATTTATTGGTTTAGATTGTCTGCTGGTATTGCAACTCGCTACTTTTTCATTTGTGCCCATTGTTTTCATCTGCTTTCAGCTTTTCAGTCTGGTCTTGATTTACTCTACTTTTTCCCCACTTCTTCCATTCATTCACCAAAATGGCCTCCCATAGTATTAACATAGTATATTAGTGGTGGCGAACCTATGGCACGCGTGCCAGAGGCGGCACTCAGAGCCATCTCTGTGGGCACACTTGCCATGCCCCGGAGATGGCAACCGTTCCTCTTCAACCAGCCGCCCACTAACTCGCCAAGGTCCCACATTGCTGAATGCATCCCAGCACCCATGTGCTTACTGGCCTCTGTGTGCAGGGGCCGATGGTGTCAGGCAGCAGCCGCCCCAGCCCCTGCCTCACCTTGCCCTGTGATAATGGCACCCCCGCCCTGCCTCGCCTTGCCTCGCCTCACCCCGCAGGATGAGCCTCCTGCCTACCGCCCCACCTGCCAGAGACCCCCTGGATCTCCCCCAACCCTGCCTGGCCCCCACAGGCATCCCTCCCCATGAGCAACATTGAGGTGATCACGCCCACTTTGGCCACACCCACCCAATCTGCCATGACCACCACAGCCACGCCCATCCAGTGGGCCACGCCCACCTGGCACCCGGCGATAAATAAGTGGGTTTTGGGTTGCAGTTTGGGCATTCGGTCTCTAAAAGGATCGCCATCACTGTAGTATATTATGCATGACTTAATTTCACAAGTGATGTACAGTACTTCATTTCCTAGGGCTAAATATGCTACTGGAGTGACTTCTAGTGATTACGAACAATGAATTAACATAGTTTGCATTTCTCAGATGGTTATATTTTAACATCACAAGCAAACTCATCCTCAGAGTATTACATTTTCAAATATTTGCTGCTAGGTTGACTACTATATTGGTACAGTCTGGAACAATTTAAGCTCGTAGTTGCATCTTGTAATTTGATAAAAATAAAACATTTAGAAAGTTGGCTTGCCCCATAAAATTGTAGAGAGTTGTTCTATTTTCATCATAATCAACTTTATCCAGTGATGACACTAAAAAACAAGAAATTGGATGAGACTGCACATTTTAAGATTGAAAGCAAAGGACAGAACTCTCTTCTCCCATCTCATCCAGATTCTTCTTCTCCCATTATCAAACCTACTTTGCTAAACGTGTTAATTCCTCTCATCCTTGAATGATGATGTGTAAATATATTTTTATTTGCTATTTTGCATATATATGTTCTTCTAGGCTTGTTCCTTCAGAAGGAGCAAGTAAAGAATTATCTATGGGCAACTTTTTAGTTTTTCTTCAACTTTTTTATTCTTCCTGGAGATTCTCTTCCTTCCTGGAGGAGAGGAGATTACAGCTAGGAGAAATTTGATTGGTGGAGAGGTGTAGGAGATGACTAGTCTGAGCCCATGGGAGGGGTCAAGCGTGTCATCAGTGTGGATCCCTTCATGTCCACAAGAGATCTTAAGTCCAGTCCTCCTTGAATTCCATTGACTCGTATCTATCGGCAGTTCAGATTCTTATTTAGAGGTAACATGAAATAAACTTGTACTCATTTCAACTTAACCCTGGCTCCCGATTTCCTGCATCTGACAGTAGGACCAAAAAGAAGATGCAGGAATTTAAAACATAACAAGAAAAGGTAAAAGTACTAGTTTGAGAATTTTTACTTTCTAAAATGCCAACTGCCTATTTTGAATCTATTTTAGAGTATTATTTGTTCATTGGTATTTTATAAATATATGCACTTCTGACAGTCCATGAGAATGATGCTAGATAACCATCTGAGACTGGAAATTTGCCTTCATTTATTAAACTAGGTATGGGTGGGAGGGAGAGATGTTGCTTTTAGAATTATTTGATCACTTATCTTAAATATGCTACGTATCATTTTATGAGCATGTGTAAAATAATTGTCCTAAATATTCAAGTATTGCTATTCAATATACAAGTGAAGAGAAAAGGAGTGCTTTTAGATGTGACTTAATCTTGAACAGTAAGGTCTCACACTCAAAGTAATAAACTTTGTGCCAAATCATGCAAGAAAGCTCTTAGAGACCCCAAGAACACAGAACAAATGTAAACTAAAACAATTCATACAGATATTTACCTAATGTTTTAGGCAGGTGGCTATTTCCTAAGGATTTTTGAGAAAGCTGTTACGAATTTGTGTCTTTTAAATGTAGAACTTGGACTAAAAGAGCGGGTATAGGGAGGGAAATGTCTTGGCACAGAGATATAGTCCAAAGCCAACACTAGGTTTAATTGCATATTTTCAATCAAAATGATTGGTTGCTGCTTAGTTAGTTTCTTGGAGAGGTTTTTCATGAGCCAGATGACTCATTTGAAACAGACTGTATCCAAGAGAAATGTCAAGCTCCTTGTTCAGTGGCAGGAAACATGACCAGATATCCATAAGGAAACCCCCCATTCCTCCTGCTTCAGCAGAACAAATCCAGAGGCCTGGGTTAGCAAATGAGTAGCATAAAATGTGCTGGACACTTCATCGATTATAGTATCTTAAGAATGAAAAATAAAATTGATTTTAAAATCATGGCATTGCCAGGGTGTGATACTTTAGCATTTGTTAACAAGGAATATATGGTACTGGCTGGCTAGTGACTCTAGATCCCACTTAGTTTTAGAAAACCACTGGCCTCTTCCAAAGATAAAATTAAAAATTGCCTTTCTGGCTGCAATCCTCAGAATAACAAGGAATAAGAGCAGATGTCTTGGCTGGCCTTGTGACTCAGGCCTTCTGCCCAACAACCCTGGAAGAACTGGAACCAGTGGGATAAAGCTGCCAGAGAAAATATAGGCAGAAGAATCAGAGATGTTTTATTTTTTTGCAGTGCTATTTTGCTCAGCTGTGTGTTAATATTCTTTGTTCGTCTATGTCGCAGGTGTCAAACTTGCCATGTCACATGATGTATCATGACATATCGCGACTTTTCTTGCATTGCCAGAGCTGGGGTGGGCGTGGCCTCCTCATGATGCAACCGGTCCGTGGGTCGGCAGTTTGACACCCCTGGTCTCTGTCTTTGTATGTTTGCTTGCTATTGAATAGTTGTTAAATGCAGATAAATCTAGGAAACAAGAACTCAGTTCACATCCCTTATTTCCCAAGTACTCTCTTAATTGTATTTTTGAAAAATAAAAGTTTGATTCTACTCTACTCTACTCTACTCTTTGTTATGTTACAAGTATTACAATACTTGTTATTGAATACTACAATTGAATAATAATATCATCATCATCATCAGAGTTGGAAGGGACCTTGGAGGTCTTCCAGCCCAACCCCTTGCCCAGGCAGTGAACCCTATACCGTTTCAGACAAATCGTTGTCCAATCTCTTCATAATCTCTTGTCCAATCTCTTCTTGTGGGTGCTCCAGTGTTGGAGCACCCACAACTTCTGGAGGCAAGTTGTTCCACTGGTTAATTGTTCTAACTGTCAGAAAATTTCTCCTTAGTTCTAGGTTGCTTCTCTTCTTGATTAGTTTCCATCTATTGCTCCTTGTTCTGCCTTCAGGTGCTTTGGAAAATAAGTTGATCCCCCTCTTCTTTCTGCTAGTCCCTTAGATATTGGAACACTTAGTATGTCACCCCTAGTCCTTTTTCAGTATTATTGAATACTACTACTGAGTTTGTGTATGTTCTACTATCACACATTCGAAAGCCACATGGACATCATCCCCTTTTAAAGGGAGACTCTGGAGCCATTTTTATAAAAGCCTTATCATGTTCTGTGCTATTCAGATTCTAGGGAAAGGGGGAAGCATTTTCCCACAAGTAATAGCAGCATAACTACTTCCTTGAGTAAATACATCTTCAGTCAGTTGGGGGAACAAATGCACAGACAACCTGGAGTTCATGTAGAGGGGGTAAAAGGAGGAAGAGACCAGATAGGCTTGTGCTCTGTGTTCAGGATGGTTACCTGGCTAAAGAACTGTTACTTAGTTATCTGTGTAGTGATTTCTAATTTTTGACTGTGAAGTGGGTGCGGGACAAAAGATAATGTAATCTTCTAATCCGGATCCCCAATTCATCCACTAGATGACATTCATCATCATCATTACCATCATCATCAGTCATCCAAGGAAATTCTATTTTCAATTGTTCCTGGAAGAGTAAAACTAGCAGGACACCTCAGTTAAAGCATGGGCTATTCAAAGCATGGGCACTGCCATAGAAAAGCAGTACCTATAAGCTTCCAAAGTACACCTTGTGGAATTGGAAGACTACCAACAGTTTCTCTCAAGATAAATGAGTTGGTGAGATTGATTCTGATTGAAGAGAGTACTGATGGTATTTCAGTACCAAGCTATTTTCAACTTTAGAGATAATCACCAGCATCTTAAATTGCACTCAGAAGCTAATTGGAAGCCAGTGCAGGCAATAACGATATATTACTAACAGCAGCTGCCAACCAATCAGCAGGCAATTGCATTGTGAACTAATTGAATCTGTTGGGTGGTCTTCAAGAACAGCCTCACATCAAGCACATTGCAGTAATCCAGACTCAGGATGATGTGTGCAGGAATTATTCTCCTGTGCCAGGTGTCATGCCTTGCAACTGGTGTAGATAATCTGCTTCTAAAGTGCTTGAATCACAGTGATATAGCAGGAATGGAGGAAGCCTACAGGGTTTTTTCCACTCTAAGTTTCTTCCTACATCATTTCTTACACTCTACTCTATCATAACCCAGACTGAATAAAGTTTCCTTAAAACAAAACAAAAAAACAATCACAACTAGCTGTCCAAAGCATCTGCATGAGTCTTCTCCAACATCAAAGTTCAAAAGCATCAACAGACTCCTGCTTCTTCAGAACTTTCACTTCCTTAAAGTCTCATTCCCTGCATGAATCTGATCTTCGTAGGTATAGACCAGGGGTAGGCAACCTTGGCTCTTTTATGACTGGCATAGCTGGCTCAGGAATTCTGGGAGTTGAAGTCCACGAGTCATAAAAGAGCCAAGGTTGCCTACCCCTGGTATAGACACATTGCACTATCTGAATATTTTTCCCAGTATCTTTATTGCTATTTTAGCAAGTTCTAATCTATAGCATCCTTCTTTAGTGTTGGTTCCTTTAATTGTTGATATTCAATAATAATACTCATGCAGCGGGAAAAAACTATAACTTGTTTCATTCATGGCTTGGTGTACTGTGAACACAACTGCATGTAGACATGGCAGGAAAAAAGATGTTGCTAGAGCACGTTTGTACCAAACTCTTTGCAGAAGCAACAAGCCAAAAGAGGGAAAAGAAAATTTTTCACTCTTTTGCCTGTTATTTTATTAAGATGCCCTCACCTCCAAAAAGAAGTTCAGATTTGCTTCAGGAAGACAATACAATAATGTACTGTAAATCCTGGTAAGAGATTTTGGATTTCTTACTCTGGGTCTAACTCCCAGGATTCCCCGTTTATTATATTTTGATAATTTTGTTAGTTATTGGTTTTTAGTTCCAGAATAAAAATGTTTATATGAGAGAAGAATGATGGCTAGGAAGAGATTATACTATAGAAATTATACAATTATGTATGGCATTAGATATTTTAACCCTTTTCTAAAATGTTAGGACCTAGAGCAAGCAATAAAATGTACTGGCTGGAGATAAAGTACCTTCCACAATGTATAATTAATGTAATTCACTACCACTGGAATCATAATTATTCACCACACAGTTGATGTTGGTTTTATCATTTGAAAGGGCTGAAGCAATTTAGGAAGAATGGGTCCATTGGTGGCTATAACCTGTAAGAACTAAATGTGAAAGGGAAGAAGTGAAGGAAGCTTATTGCTTATATAGCTGATCATATTTGAAAACCGAATGCAAGGCTAAATGGATCTTTATTCCAATCCAAAATCTAGTTGTGCCAGCTATAAAACTATAAAATATATGCACAATGAAATGTGGAAATAATTCTCAGTTCTCCTTCTGAAAGAAATTGAATGTACGTGAATTTTAAAAAGAGAGATGTCAACTGTGTGTTTTCTCCCTGAATTACATGTTCTTTTCCCATGTTACAATTTTCTACTTGAGGCTTTTTTGTTTAAAAGGTTCATTCCACAGCTAGAACTAGTTCTTCATGATCAGCCTATTTTATAATTTGCATGAATGTGCCACTTAGTTCTCTGGCAAATTATCTTTGCAAATTATTTAAATCATTTTAAATAATTCCTTTCTGTAACAACTCTAACAATATTCCAGTATGATCTAAAATACTGGAATGGAAATATGGCGAAGTTCGGTTTCATTTTTTCCCATAGAACAGTGGTTCTCAACCTTTTTAATGCCGCGACCCCAACCGGTCGTAAGTCGAGGACTAAACCGGTCGTAAGTCGAGGACTAAACCGGTCGTAAGTCGAGGACTACCCAAACGGTCGTAAGTCGAGGACTTTCCCTGCCCGGGAGTGCCGCGCATGCGTGGTTCCGCCCCCTGCGCCGGCCGAGGCGTAGCTGGCAAGCGGCAGAGACGGAGCAGGCCAACCACCAGCTGGCCCAGCCCAAGGGAGGTAAGGCACCCGCCGGGAAAAGGGGAAAAAAATGGCGGACAAAAAAAATGGCGGACAAAAAAATGGCGGACAGCCTTGCTTGGCGACCCCCGTGAAATGGTCGATCGACCCCAAATGGGGTCGCGACCCATAGGTTGAGAACCGCTGCCATAGAAGATATGCATGGTTATCTACTAAGTAGATAACATTCTGACTGGGTTTTTGTTGTTGTTGTTGTTGTTGATCAGTGTCCGAATAAAGACTTGAATTGACCACTGTTACTTTCCCTAATAAAAACTTAAAAATGTTTTTGGACAGGGAAACCTTACTGCTAGATTTGAAAGTGAGGCTGGAAAATTGTCATCGAAAGTAACACTATGCCTAAGTGTTGCTGGCTTCTATTGATGGAAATGAGAAGCTAGTGGTTGTTTTCCTACCTTTTTCTTTTTTGCTGTCTAATTGGGCAAAATTACCTCAGTTCTTGGTCTGGTTTTAGGGTTTTTTTTGCCAGAATAATGAGGGAGCCTAGAATCCTGCAGAACCTTGGCTTTGTTTAACAGCCTTGTCCTTGCAAATCTCTTCCAGCAAATTATACTAGTTGAGAGAACAGTAATTTAGAAATGTCATATCTGCCTCCTTTCCTTTTCATTAAAATACTTCAGGTTCCTTCTCCTCCTCAGTGTAAAGCAGTGGTTCTCAACCTGTGGGTCGGGACCCCATTTGGGGTCGATCGACCATTTCATGGGGGTCGCCAAGCAAGGCTGTCCGCCATTTTTTTTGTCTGCCATTTTTTCCCCCTTTTCCGGCGGGTGCCTTACCTCCCTTGGGCTGGGCCAGCTGGTGGTCGGCCTGCTCCGTCTCTGCCGCTTGCCAGCTACGCCTCGGCCGGCGCAGGGGGCGGAACCACGCATGCGTGGCGCTCCCGGGCAGGGAAAGTCCTCGACTTATGACCGGTTGGGTAGTCCTCGACTTACGACCGGTTTAGTCCTCGACTTACGACCGGTTTAGTCCTCGACTTACGACCGGTTGGGGTCGCGGCATTAAAAAGGTTGAGAACCACTGGTGTAAAGAGTGATCTAAATCACTGTTAGACCTTCGAGATATTCCAGACAAGAAGGATGTCTGTGATTACTGTTTCTATTGTAAAGTTGCATTAACAGAATCTTGCAAGTCTGAAAGACACCCTCCCCTCCTTCACTTTTACACTCCCCAAAACTACAGAGAGTCCCTTCTGATACACTTTTGCCCTCCCTTCTCATTAGGTCTGAAATTTTATCAGACCACAGTATACATTGTGGCTCTTCCTCCTGTCCCCCAAGGTCCTTCCCGTATACCATCACAACCATTCAGTAGTCCCTTGAGCAGACTTGTAGGAAATGTCTAATATTTTTTTTCCCATAAATGATGGTGGGTTTTAGGAATTCAGCAAGTCAGCACTCTTTTAGCTTCAGAGAAAAGGAAGGTGCGTTGCTGGAAAACAACTGTATAATTCTGTTCAGTAGTGTAAGTTCCGCTACCCATATGTCTATGGAGATTCGCAATCATGTAGATCCGGGATCTCCAAACTTGGCAACTTTTAAGACTTGTGGACTTCAACTCTCAGAATTCATCCTGGGTAATTCTGGGAGTTGAAGTCTACAGTGGGGGGTTTTTGTATGGGTGTGTTTTTAGAACAGGCCTATTATTCAATTCGATTTTAAAACAGAAACTATTTATTTATTCATGGTTTTTAGTATTGCCTGTTCACCGCCCTGAGTCCCGCAAGGGAGATAGGGCGGTATATAAATTTAAATAATAATAATAATAATAATAATAATAATAATAATAATAATAATAATAATAATAATAATAATAATAATAATAATAATAATAATAATAATAATAATAAAAAAAGTCTTAAAAGTTGCGAAGTTTGAAGACCTTATCCAGGTCATGATTGTCCCAAAGGTGCTTCTTCCAAAATTCAGTTCTGAACTGAAAAAATTTCTTGGATGAGAAACAAAGTGTTTTCAAAAGGGGAACACCCCCCCAAAAAAAGTCCATTTGCCTTTTAGAAAAAACACATTTGCTACCCATATGTTGCCTATTCCCCTGCACCCAGAAATCACATTGTCAAAATTCAGCAACAAAAAGACTGGTTTTCAGTGGTACAATTTGTGGCGTTCTTTTTTTCAAAAGTAAAGATAGAAATGGAAATGAGAAGACTGTGGGAGGCAAACCTTGTTCCACCTTTAAACCCTGCACTCCCCTCATCAAGTACATTGAATTTGTAAGGAAAAATGTTTCATGTTTGTTCTAATAGCCTTGGTTTGTTCTGTTTTCTTTCTGGGAGTGATTAACATTCACACATAAGGAAAAGGTAAGGGTGAACTGCAGCTATATTTGGAATTGGAGATGAAACAGCCAAAGAAAAATGATTATTCATTGTTGCTTAAGTGTAGGGTTGGTGAGTTTATTTGCAGCCTTTAAGTAACAACTTTGTTCATTTTCCAGGAAGGAGTAATATTCAAACAGTTCTCTTACCTATTGGATTTTTTTTAATGGCAGTTATTAGTTTTAATTTAGAGGGGAAATGTTTTGTAGAATAAGCTTTTTAAGAAGCTTTTCCAATAGAATTGTTTAATGTAAAGTAATTACTACTTTTTTTTTTTTTTTTGCCAGAATCAAGCCCCAGATTTGGTGTGAATTTGGGATTTGGTCCTTGGGGGAAAAAGCTGTTTTTAAGCCCATTATTCATGCTAGTTGGAGGGAGTTGACGTCCACATATCTTAAAATTGCCAGGTTTAAAAACTGCTCTAAAGGGTTTAGGTATTTATAAAAATAAAGTCAGTCTGATCATTGTTTTTAGAGAAATTTACTAAAAATGTTACAAATTCATTAGGAAAATGAATAATTTGAACAGTTCGTGTGATAAGGAGGCTACTGTCTGGGTAGGTCCATCCCATAATAAATCTGTTGATCTCAAAGATGCCAATACATAGAAATGCATTTAGTTTAGCTTTATATTGCAGCTTTAAACTGCAACAGATTACTTACAGGAACACAGAAGCACACAACGCAAGAGCATTTTTGGCATCTTAAACTAAAGATTTTTGGCTGGCTGGCTAAATAACTCTTAATTTTCTGCCTTCCTTGCAGGGGGAATGTTCCCAAAAGTGCCACGACATCTTTGTGCTAGAAACGATCTGCGTGGCTTGGTTTTCTTTCGAGTTCCTCTTGCGCTCCATCCAGGCGGAGAGCAAGTGTGCCTTTCTGAAGACGCCGCTCAACATCATAGACATTTTGGCCATCTTGCCTTTCTACATCTCGTTGATTGTAGATATGGCTTCTCCCAAAACCAGCGACAAGCCCGGGGGAGGGGGAGTTGGAAACAAGTACCTGGAGAGAGTGGGACTGGTGCTGCGGACTCTGCGAGCCCTTCGCATCCTCTACGTCATGCGCCTGGCAAGGCACTCCCTGGGGCTGCAGACGCTAGGACTCACTGTGCGCCGCTGCACCCGGGAATTTGGACTGCTCCTCCTCTTTCTTTGCGTCGCTATGGCACTCTTTTCGCCCCTCGTCTACTTGGCGGAAAACGAAATGGGCGCCAAGCATGAATTCACCAGTGTTCCAAGCAGTTATTGGTGGGCTGTGATATCCATGACAACCGTCGGCTATGGTGACATGGTGCCTCGCAGCATTCCAGGGCAGGTTGTGGCCCTAAGCAGTATCTTGAGTGGCATCCTGCTGATGGCTTTTCCTGTCACTTCCATTTTCCACACCTTCTCGCGCTCGTACATCGAGCTTAAGGAAGAACAGCAGCGTGCTGCTAATAGGCAATTTCACGAACTGGAAGAAAGCAACCACTTTCCAGAAGACAGCAGCTCTCAAGAAGAAGAGTCCTCCTCTTTGCGGGACAATAACGGAGCAGCGATTCCCGTTGCAATGGAACAAGGGACTAAGTATTGCTGACGCGAAGGAAATTGGAATCTTGGAGAATAGAAGGAGAAAAATGGATGGAGGGGTATTTACTGTATGTCTTAAAGCAGGAGTCTCCAAACTTGGCAACTTTAAGACTTGTGGACTTCAACTCCCAGAATTCCCCAGCCAGCATGGAAGTTGAAGTGCATAAGTCTTAAAGTTGTCAAGTTTGGAGGCCCCTATCTTAAAGTAAACAAACTGCTTAGATCTCTTTTTACAACAAGAAAGACAGTCTTTTGAGCAACGGCTTACATCAGCTGTGCTGGCTCAGGAATTCTGGGAGTTGAAGTCCACGAGTCATAAAAGAGCCAAGGTTGACTTACTTGATCATAGTGCTGAGAATCGGTTGGCTTTAATGTAACATCCTTTAGAATTTCAGAGACTCTCCGGCACTAACGATGCTGCTAATTGCGCTTTCAAAGGCAATTTTCAAACTTGTTTCTGTTGTGTGTATGTGGGAAGAAATAACACAGCTAATGTATTATTAAAAATATCCAAATTCAGGTAGTTCTTGTTCCATTCATTCGCTATAGAAGCTGACAGATTGCCCAGTAATAGTTTCTCCCTAGCTGTATCTCTAGTGGATTCAGGTTGCGGTGTACATCATGAAGTATGCATAGAGATTAAAAAGGGAAATTTGCTATATGGGTAGGAACTCATTTTGAAATTAATTGCGAAGCCAATCTCTGCGTTGCCCATTATTTATTTTTTCCTTCAATAAAAACACCTGCTTTAGTTCTTTATGCATTATTGCTATTGGCAACAGGAAGCTTTGCACCTTAGCTTAAATCAAGGGTGGGCAACTATGGCCCCTTTACGACCTGTGGAGTTCAAATCCTAGAATTCCTCAGCCAGCAGGTCATAAAGGGGTCATAGTTGTCCACCCCTGACCTAGATGGTTTAAATTTAAATGTGTGTTGCTTTAAAATGATTCTAGTTGGATTTTTTTCCATATGCCTGATCCATTGGTACTAAAGCCATGATATTTTTAAAATGGAAGAAGACACTTCTGAGGCATTTATAGCTGGCTGGCTCCAGTCCTCTTTAAACTAAACAGCAAAATTGGGCTTTCATTTTATTCCAATAATTATCACCTGCAGCGTTAGGTTAAAAAAATGGGAAGCTTTTGCTCTTTTCTCAATAATAATAATAAAGAAATTAATGCTATCAATAATAAAAAGAATTGTATTGGCCTGGAGTTGAATATAGGACAAACCGCAGAACATCCTGTTAATGTTAGCCCTGGCCGTTGCAAAGATGCACAATAAAGGAGGAAGCACAACGCATTTGCACTTCTTAATTTCTTCTGTTTGCAACAAAAGTTTTGTTCCACGGGGCATGTGGGATTTACAAAATGTGAGATAAAAGCTTTTGGTTTGGATGGATTTTGACCCTGCAAATCTTTTCCTCATAGTTAAAAATGTTGGAAACAACCGCACAAGGGTCACAATGAGCAGTGTGTTTGAAGTATATTTTCCTACCGGAAGGCAGGAGCTTTTTACAGTAATTAGTAATTGTGGTGAATTCCAAGTCCCGGATCTAAGCAAAAATTAAGAGCCTTACCGCTTTGGAAAATAGAGGGTCTTAGTGCCGGAGTTACTAGTAGTAAGGCTGAAGTCCACTTACTCTTTCATTTGTATTGATTCTTGGTCCGCAAGATTGTGATGACGCTGGGAGTTTATGCAGTCTTGTTTTGTATGGCTGAGCTATATTAAACATGTCATCTGTTAGCAAGGAACATTGTAAAAAAAAAAAAGCTTAATTTCTATTTCCTGATTCTCATTTGTTCCAGTTTATTTTGAAAATAAGAAAGGAAAATAAAATTACCTTGTGGCACATAATCTAAAACTAGTTTTCTTTTACCTATGGAAGCCATTTCTATCACACACAAACTATTTGTTTTGCATGTGCATTTAATGTTGATTTAATATGTAGAACTGTACATCATTCACAATTTTTCACATAGGAAAGTGTTTCTGGACTTATGCTGGAGTCAGATAGGAGAAGCTAAGCTCACACTACAGTAGAAAGCCCCATTCCTACTTTGGAAGTGTGACAAATTAATAGTATAACTTGTTCCATTTTCCTGAGATCTACTAAAATAATGTGATTAATTTGGAACTAATCTCATTTCAGCCCCCTATAAGTAATGTGAAATGGTCCAAAGTAACCATCTTTGGTCTTGTTGATTTCAGAATTTTGAGAAGGAATGCTTTCCCTTCAGTGCCAATCAATGCTCCACTTAAACTACTATTTGCCCTGGAGCAAAAACAACTTCCATTCCAAACCAAAAGGAAGTTACATACGTGGCTAACACTCCCCCAACGTGCATTTGGCTATCATCTCCCCACCCAATGCATTAAAGTTATCTGATCCTCATGTATTAAAGCCTCATTAAAAACTGTAAACGTAGCATCGTGCTCTGTACTTCTTGCAATCAAATTCATTTATCAAATTTATACTGGCCGCCCATCTCACAGAAAGTGACCCTGGGTGGTGTTAAACAATGCAATAAAATTATATAAAACAATCATGACCTAAAACCATTATAAGCAATCATTACAAAAACACTAAATATTATAACAACAGAACTAAAGAAGGAAAATAACAGTAGGATGTTAGTAATGGAGCCGTTTCACAAGTTCGCCCCTCCCCTGGAGTTTTCAGGCCTGCTGGCACAACCAGATCTTCAGGGACCCGCAGCAGCTCAAGAATGATGACACTGACCTCATCTCTGGGGGGAGAAGATTCCGTAATCCAAGTGCCACAGCAGAAAAGCTCATTGCTTAGGGCTCCCTAGATGATGGAATCTACAATATGTCTACTCTATTAGAAATCAGGAAGAGACAGTCCCTCGAGTATCCCGGCCCCATGTCATGTAGGTCAATACCAGCGCCTTGGGCTGGATCCAGAAACAAACTGTTAAACCAACGCAACATGTGCAGTAGAGGTGTAACATGAGTACTACCAGGAACATACGTAACTGTCCAGACTGCTGTATTTTCCACCAGCTAGAGTTTCTGGATGGTTTTCAAGGGCAGCCTGATGTAGAATACATTGCAATAGTCCAACTGGGAGATGACGAGGGCGTGAATGACTGCGTGCAAGCCCCCTTGATCCAAGAATGGTCTTAACTGGACCACAATATACAAAGGCCTTCCTAGTTATGTGTGCCATCTGCTCCTAGAGCAGGAGTTATGAGTCCTGGAAGACCCCAGATTGTGCACAGGATCTGTTTGGGGCAGTGCAATCCCATCCAGCATTAGAGATGCTTCACTGTATGTAATACCAGTGAAAGGAGGCAACATGTAATTTTTAAGCTACAGGAAGTGGAATTCATTGTAAGGGCAAGTTGTGCCATTTCTTCCTCATAGGACCAACCAGAATCTCTCCTCCCAATACAGAGAGAGGGAGGGAGGGAGGGAGGGAAAGAGAGAGAAATTAAGCAACTTGTTCTTTGCTGCATAATAGAATGGAAAGGGGAAAGAAAACTTCTCACTTTCATCCCAGCTAGTCAGATTAGCATTGCCCTTAAAGTTGCTGCTAGAATGGTGGACAAGTAGGAACTCAGAGGGACACAGAGACAAGAGATACATCCAATGGAGAAGCAGAGTCCGTTTTGTTTTTGTTTTGCAGTTTTGGGTTACACCATTTAGTTGGAAATAAGATGGCTTAGCTTCTGAACTCATTGTGCAATCACCGTGCAATTACAACACCGGTTCTAAACTGGCAGAGTCCTGATGCGTAGTGCCTAATGTTGTTTGGGGGTATGAATTGGAGCAACAGTTGTCAGCCATTTACCCAAGGACTCTTTAAATTTTTGTATTATACTAGGAGCATAGCTGCTGCTGCTGCTGCTGGAATATACAGTATGGCGCGCTCTGCCAAAAGAAATCTTAGTGCAACTGACAGAAGCAGCGCCTTTTCTATTATATCCAGTCTTCTAGATCAGAGGTCCCCAACCTTGGCCTTTTTATGACTTGTGGACTTCAACTCCCAGAATTCCTGGCTGAGGAACTCTGGGAGTTGAAGTCCACAAATCATAAAGTGGCCAAGGTTGGGGACCCCTGTTCTAGATGGCAACAGTATCATTTTTTTCTATTTTTATGTCCAAAAACAAAAGAATACATGTAGTCCTTGACTTACAACCACAATTGAATCTAGAATTTATGTTGTTAAAGTGAAACATTTGTTCAGTGAGTTTTGCCTCATTTTACTACCTTTCTGGCCACAGTTGTTAAGTGAATCACTGCAGGTGCTAAATTAGTAGCACAGTTGTTAAGTGAATCTGGCTTCCCCATTGACTTTGCTTGTCAGGAAGTCGCAAAAGGTGATTACATGACCGCAGGACACTGCAACTGTCATAAATATGAGTCAATTGCCAAGAGTCTGAATTTTGATCACGTGACCCCGGGGATGCTGCAATGGTCACGGAGTGTGAAAAACGGTCATAAGTCACTTTTTTCAGTCCTGTTGTAATTTCAGTCACTGAATGAACTGTTGTAAGTTGAGGACTACCTGCAGATTAAAGCAGCACAATTTGACAAAAATAAGGGCAGAAAGGATAGGACAGTGTGCTTTAGTAGGGAGTAACTGGAACCTTCAGATTATCACACCATCATATATATAGGATTGTAGATGTGATTCAAATATCACATTCTAAGGCTTGTGAAGAGATTCTGGTGCTGCAAAGAAAAACTAGATTAAAAAATTGTCTTTTGAATAAATAAAACTCCTGCTGCAATTTTTTTAATTGGAATTTAAAATAGTTGTTTCTATCCTACAGTCCTAACAAAATTCACCATGCAGGATTCATTGAGTTCAGCCAGTACTTTATATTGTATTCTGGGCAATGAAGTATATGAAATGTTTTAACTTTACATGCCAAACCGTATAAAATAGCAGTGTTTTGCTGTAAACCGATGGATCAGAAGAGGTCTATTGGAATAGGTCAAAGATCTATTCAGAAAGTTGTTATCCAGAGGTCTGGTTCTGTGTGAATTGTGTATAATAAGTGCATATATTAACATCTCATTAGATCATTGGTATCTTGGAGAAATAAAATCTTTGTTATCAAAATGCATTATTTTAAAGTATTACATTATTAAAACCATCAATTTTAGAAGACTGGCCATTGAGTATAAATGAGTTGTGCTGGAAATGAGTATGTTACTGAACTTATTTTGTGCAGTGGTGCACAATCAGTCCTGAACACAATAAACAGCAGCCTTATTTCAACATCAGAAACTCAACTCAGTTCTCCTGTATGTATATATAAATTAAATGTTTTCTTTCTCAAGTTCAGTATACTTTGGAGGAGGAAGCCAGGCTAATTGAACCCACATAACAACAATATTTCTTCTGTTACATTTGAAAAGAAAAACAAATAATGAACTTGTGTATAACTTTATTTTTTTTAAAAAAAAAAATCAAACTGATCATTAATGAGTGCAATTGGATTTTTCCATACATTCAACATATAGCTAAAATATACAAAAGTTCTTTACAGATTTTTTGTTTAGGAAATAGTTTCCTAATTACAGAGGTGCTCTTTGGATACTCTTACAGATGTATCAGAGCTGCTGCTTGATGAAGAGTGACTAAGAGAAGGCTTAAGCAAGTGACGGACAACCTGTGTCCTATGGTGAAATGTGGCCTCTTAGCATCTCGAGAACTTTTGAAATTTGATGGCAAAATAGCCAGTTTTCAGGGAAATGAGTCATCCATCCTCCCACACCCCAAAAAAAGCTAAGAGAAAACTGATTCTCCCGCGTTGCTAGAAGGCATGCTACACTTCTCTAGTTGATCAGGAGAGTGATCAACTTTACCATTGTCTAATTAAGATTGTCCACTCTTGGTTTAAATCAGGAATGTCCAACCTTGGCAACTTTAAAACTGGTGGAATTTAACTCCCATTATTCATGCTGGCAGGGGAATTCTAGGAGTTGAAGTCCACAAGTCTTAAAGTTGCCAAGGTTGGACAGTTTAAATGTTCAAGCCATGGCAACAAAAATTCCATGGGAAAAAATGCAGCAATTGGCTCTCTTCTATGTGATGGATAGTTATGATCCCCTGGAAATCAATTGATGTTGATCCTAAAACCGTATGTGGGTAGTGTTAAAATGGCCCTTTTCTTAAATACGTGGCTATCTGGAGTTCAGGAGTGACCCCAACACAGTTAAATACTGCACATGCGCATAAACACCTCGGGTTTACTTGTAGTTCTGTGATGTTCTGAGCCTATATTTTAATAATGACAGCAGAAGTTAAGAATAATGACAGCAGAAGTTAAGCAGAAGTTTAATAATGACAGCAGAAGTTAAGTAACTCATCTGGAAAAAAAGTAGGAGTGTGTGTGGAATACTATTAATTTTACCTTCAATAACACTTGTTTTTAAAAAAGAGGTATTTGTATATATTCAGGCTGCACTAACATAATAGTTTAATCCCGTATCTCTTTTCAAAAGACACTGGGAAAGCAAAGAATATTACCCCATACAAAAATAAAACCTAGCATTGCAAGTTTAATAAATTCTGTTGTATGAGTAGAAATACAATCCTCGCTACAGCAGCACACCAGGAAAAACTAGGATGAAAATGTATAATTTAAAAGACGATTGCCACCCTGTTCTAACACAGTTAGAACATTTGTGGAAAAGAGAGCAATGCAACATTCACATTCAGCCATGCTACATAAAATCAGCTTGGTAAGGTCACTTCAGGCACTAAGGAATAAGCAACGAAGCCAATCAACAGCACAAGTCTAGTCAACTACAACATTTCACACCAAGCTCTCATTAAAGCGGCTTTCCTGAGGTTTTCTTTATTTGCCAGCCGGGCAGAGAGAACTCCATTAAAGCGATAACCAATTAACATATTGCCTCATCCTTGACTTGCCTTATCTTTTTTTGCTCTTTAAGGGAGGGATCGAGTTCCTGGGCATTCAGAATTGCCCTAGTGAAATTGTCCCTCAGACCCGAAATATAGGAGAGGACACATAGCCAGATCAGATGTGCAAGTGGAAGAGATTCAAGCAAAGCTTCTGATAGATTCCCACTCTTGCAAAGATGGAATTTTGATGTCTTCAAGTCAGCCCAGATTTGGAAGAGAGAGAACTGGATGAGGCAAGGAGGAGATCCAGCTGAAGACTTTTGGTCAGACTTCAATATCTTTTTTCTTGATAGTTGAGGGGAATCAATGTAACAGTTGAATCAGCGTTTAATAAAATCCCCCTCCATGTAGGCCAGGGGTCCTCAAACTTGGCCACTTTAAGACTTGTGGACTTCAACTCCCAGAATTCCCCAGCCAGCATGCCTGGCTGGGGAATTCTGGGAGTTGAAGTCCACAAGTCTTAAAGTGGCCAAGTTTGAGGATCCCTGATGTAGGCTATATCTAACAACAAAAGCACATACAATTTTGTTAAGGCTACGAGAAGAGAGTGGTTCCTGAACCACTGTTGAATGCATATATATCTCATAGCTATGGAAGCAAATTTGCCTTGACAATTAGTCAAGGAACTTTTAAAACAATGCAAGCAATGCTTTTCTTGCAGCCCAATCAAATCCCAGAATAGACTTACATAAGTCTGGTGAACTCGTTTTATAGATTCTTCAGTTTCTCTGCTCTTATAAATATGCCTCCCTAAGTGCTTTTTCATTCTCCCTTTTCAGTTACTGGCGATGGCATTGCTAAAATGAAGCAACTTTCAAAACTTTAATGGACTCAGAATTACTATCATTTATCCCCTCGTTTTCAGTAGCCCCACTTCTTCCCAAACATAAAATGACATTTGGTATTAAATATTTAGAAAAATATCACACGCAAACATCTTCGTAAAAAAAAAAAAGTTTGCCCTATTATCCAGCACTAAAGTATTGCCCTCTCTTCTCTACCCTAGTCTAGTAGACCATCTCTTTCACAGAGAGAAGATTACTCAGATAATGTCTTTAGCTTAAAAAGCAATACTACTGTAGTTGATCTGTGCAACTTAAGAGTATAACTTTACGAATGTCATTGTGCTCGCATTGCGAAGACAAGATTTGGCTTTTCCACCAAACAAAAATACAGAAGCAGAATGCAAATAATGCCTAAACACAGACTTTCTTTCAAGCTCCTCCACTTTAACTATAAATCCTTTTTAGATTCTGTTAGTAATTTCTCCAAGGTGTCAAAATTACTCATCCTTCTGAGCTCTCTGAAGACTTACTGTGCATTAGTCTGTTCTGTTTGGCTGTAGTAGCACTTGTATCAAAATCACTAATCACTTTGATGTATTTATACATCACACTGGCCCAGCAGTGTGCACATATATATTTAACACAGTTGCACAAAATCTATTTCTTGACATTATTCACTAAACCATTTCTTCCTAGTATCAACTCTTACAATCTTACCAAGTGTGGCCTACCACATTAAAAAACAAAAAACAAAACCAGGTTCTGCACATTCATCTAAGGAATGTAACATATTCCAAATACATAGCCCATATGCATATAAATAGGTAAATGCTTCGGACAAAATACTCCAACTTTTATGACTGACCTTTGAAAAAATAGTATTGAGAACATTAACAACCAGCCCTTGTGATACACCCATTTGTCTGTGCACAGATATTTAGAGAATTGAGTAGAACGGAAGAAAATAAAAGAAAACCCTTCACTGTTAACCCCAAAGAAGACAAACCCATTTCAACAGATATGCAACCCAATGAAAGAAGAAGGGGAAATGCCAAAAGAAGTGTCCATGTAGCTATGCAACTTTGATTCTTCTGTTTCTAGTTCCTCAGAAACACAGTAGGTACAAGCAGCGTTGAAGCTAAGGCTGGCTCCCAGCCTCTTCTACATCTACAAGAATAATTGCTTCCGTCCTGTGCTTTAAAGTGCCTTCGTACTGGCTGGATGTGATGAATGAGGAACAGGTTTCTGTGGGTAACAGCTGAAGAAGTAAACCTGCAAAAGGATGGCCATGTCTACAAAAACCTGGAGAAGTCCACACACTGAGAACTGGAATGGAGCTTGATTCAGGAGGAAATACACCGTCTTGAAGGTGTCACCACTGGTCCACATTAGCACCATCTTTACGCTTAAAAGAGAGAGAAAAACAAATCAAAAATAGAAAAAAAAACAGTAATAAAAGTATTCCCTGACATTCTGCTAATGGCAAAGCAAATATGTCCTTTTCATGAAGAATGAAAATATTACAATGTTTATCCAAAAAGCTATCAAGACCAATAAGGGAAATGAAACAAACTACAAATCACTGTCATCAATGCTCAAATATAAAGAATGATAAAAGTTTGATCAAATGCCATTGCAATGATGATAACATACAGCAGTGATAGCGAAGCTTTTAGAGACCGAGTGCCCAAACTGCAACCCAAAACCCACTTATGCATCGTCGGGTGCCGGGTGGGTGTGGCCCATTGGGTTGGTGTGGCCCATTGGGTGGGCGTGGCCCATTGGGTGGGCATGGCTGCGGTGGTAACAGCAGACTGGGTGGGACTAAAAAGTTCAATCAATCAATTCCAACTTTGCAAGATCTTTTTTTTCCCCGCGAGAAGTTGAAATTGACTGATTGATTGAACCTTTTTTTTTGTACACAGTGGCGGAGGCCTAAAGCGAAAAGGTTTTATAAAACCCAGCTGAAGGCCTAGGACTGGGGTGACGGCACACGTGCTCACAGAGAGGGCTCTGAGTGCCGCCTCTGGCACCCGTGCCATAGGTTTGCCACCACTGACATACAGGGTATATCTTTAGTTCTGCTTTTCTGCAAAGTAATAAGTCACAAACCTATCTAGTTCATCCAGATCAGGCCATACAACTTCATATGACACAGTCAAACGTGTCTTTTAAGGCTAGATTAATTTACACATACACATAATTCAGACACATCTCTTAGATTTTTTTAAAGGTACCCACATAAATAGATGTACTTAACTTTGATCCAGCTTAAAACATGCAGTGCTGCTGGCTGCAGTCATGCTCACAAGTGTTCCTTAAGTCATGCAGTATTTCATATTTTATAAATGGGTAAAAGAGTCTGAGAAATGACAAATTGCTGAAGGCTAAAAAGGAGATGACCTATTTCAGACTATAACACCTTGTCTTAACAAGTGAGCTCTGGACAACCCTTTTTTTTGCCCGTGAATAAAATCTCCTTGCTCTACTTTTTTAATTAAGTTTTAATTAGTCATGATAATTAGTCAGGATATAAAATGAGGAACACAATTTACCAGTGTTCCTCATTTTATATGAACCAGGATATAGGGGTTCCAGCTTCAAAATAAACCAGGATATTAAACTATATTTAAAATAGAAGTATGCATGAAACACTTGTTTGTTCTGAGTATGAAACCAATGCATTGTGTTTAGGAAATCAACTGAACCATTTTGGATGAATCATGGAGCATCTTGAAATGAAACGGGGAATATCTTGATTGATTCATGTTTCAGCTTAGAGATGTTTCAGGTGGGTCCTGCAGGATGAACAAAGCAAGCTTCGGGCACCTTGCTCCTCTCTACTCTCTGCTTTTGTATGGTTTGGGCAGCAAATCTTCCCTGTCCTTAGCTACCCCACTTGAATTCAAAGGTGGCATAACCAAAAAACTGTTCTCTGGTATCTTTGCTTAGCTGCTGTTGCCAATGACCTTGCTATTAATCTGTTGTCTTCCACCATACAACATCTATGCCAAGATCCAATATGCTTGTTCTGGATTCGTACCTAAAATGAACACTTTGGTCAAGATATGGACCCTCTGAACCTCACTGTTCCATGCAAGACCCTTTTGAATATTTTCTGTGATTTCAAAGCTAGACACACCTTCCACAAATGGAAAATTAAGTTAATTAGAGGTTTCTCGATTTAATGGCAGCATTTAAACAAGGATGTTGCATATGGGAATCACCTGGATACAAAGTCTGTCCTACATTGCCAGGTAATCAAATTTTGTGGGCACAAAGAAATAAAGCAAATATCCCAAACTATAGAATTTACTAAAAAAAGAAATAATATATAACATTATTTTTAAGCCACTGTTTTCTAGTTTAAAGCACAATATTTTTTTCTCATAATACTAAAATGAAAGCAATCTTAAATAGCTTTTATCACTTAAACACTATTTTTATTAATGCATTACATATAGCAACTCAAAGACATTGCCAGCTTTTAAGTGACACTGTCTTAGCACATTATAAATGCATAATCTTTTAAATGGAAATTATAAGGAATGTCCAGTAAAAGCTTCAGAGCTGTTAGAATAATTTAAAAAGGCATTGTGCATCATGTACAAAATATAACTGAAAACCATGAGCATTTCAGGTCTTATTTACAATTTATGATGTGCAAAAATGAGTATGACTGAATTCAGAAATGGCCCAGCTCTTATCCATCCACTGCAGTAAGAAAGGGAGTCAGAAATGCAGGCTAGAGATAATAAACTTTATGTTAAGACCCCAAAATGTCTTCAAAAGTTGATGAAAGAGAGATGCACAATCTTCAATACTATCTTCTAAGAATAAGCTTCATCATGTAATGTAGTTAGGACTTACTGAAACTTGTAAGGTAGCAAAAATATGTACTGTATCTGTAAATTATCAAAATCTGATGCCTAAAATTAAAAAGCTATATTCTACAAAGACAAGCTATTTCCTACTTACTAAGAAGCTACCTCCTTAAGGACAATGTCCGAAAACTCAAGTAATTTATACAAAATATATTTTAGAACAGACTAAATTAATTAAACATACATTTCCCCTAAATAAAGTAAGTTCTTTTGCAATGCAACTTGATTTCAATGGGACTTGAATTCAAATAACCTCATCACAATTCAGTCTACTATCTGGCTGTCCAATCTCTTCTTAACAACTTCCAGTGTTGGAGCATTCACAACTTCAGTTGTTCCGCTGATTAATTGTTCTGTCAGGAAGTTTCTCCTTAGTTCTAGGTTGCTTCTCTCTTTGGTTAGTTTAATTCATTTGGTTCTCCTGGTAATTCATGTGGATTGGAAATAAATATTCCAAGGATCAGTCTGCCTATCTGAGCTAACTATCCCCAATAATCTAGAGAAGTATTGAAATTTTCAGAAGAAAGTTTGTGTCTAACTATATCATCAGTTCACGTCAGAGGTTCCCAAACTTTCTTGATTAGTGATCCTTTAGCGTCAGTAATATTTTCACAGGTCAAAAGATTGACAGAAACACAGCTTCACAAAGATACAATGCTGCAAATGGATGGTGTCAAACTCATTTGCAAATAGACATCACAAAAAAAAATAATAGAAAGTATCTTCATGGGAACCATGGTACACAAAAATGACAACTTTAATGAAGAGATCCATTATCCAGGAAGCAATAAATTTCAAGATGACTGTCTATGTCCATGAATTTCCCAAATTTCCCAAAGAAAGAAATGGTTGAAATTTTGGAATGTCTTTTGCATGGCTGGGAGCCAAGGCAGCCATTCCTACATGAGATCTTATTCGATTTCTGCCTAAAGAAAGATTGTTGTTGTATCTGCCTAGAATTTTCTCCAGCACTCAGTATATGTGAAGCTGCAACAATGAACACTATAGATACTAATGAAGCTTTTATACATCCATAAACACCAGGAATGTAACAGCAGGATTAAAGATAACTGTTAATGAACTGTAGTCTCTCTTTTCTTTTAAAGAAACACAAAACTAAATCATTTAGTGCACAGTTTGGGTACCATTTCCTATGGATCCAATCCTACACTTTCACACAAAGGATTACAAAGCTGAAATCAGTTGTTTTTGGTTAATGACAACCCTTCTAAATTAAAAAAAAAAAAAGCAAACTGCTAACAGTTCTCTTTCTTGTAACCATGAAGTGTTTTATTAAAAAAAAATAGATATGTTTTCCATACTCCATATTTATGCACAAAGGCTTAAGGACCAATGTCCCAAAAGCATAAATTGTTAAGCAGTGCTTTAATCTGTAGCTGTAGTTCTACAATATGATGGAGTTATTCCGGCTATGGTACAATCCATGACATGAAAATTTCTGCTTCGTGTACGCTCCCATTTTAAGATATTGTTGCCTCTTCGCTGCACATCCTCCCACCCCCTCCTGCTTCAAAATAATGGAACTTTTGCATAAGGAAAAGGAAGGAAATCAAGCTAGACTACTGCAATCAAAAAGAACCGGTGTGTGTGTGTTCATATGTGTCTTTTCTGCAAAGGCTGAACAGCTGCTTGGGCTCACTCTTACTTCTGAGGGACAGAAGAGGAAAAAACAGACCAAAAGCCCCAACTTGCAGGAAGCTAGAAGCAACACACAATCTGCCTGGAAGCAAGAAAGAAAGCCAAGTGCAGGGACAGATAGGAGTTTTATTACACAAAGGTTATTTTCCCAATTTTGAACAGCTGCTCCACAGAACAATCTTCCTCTCCATTAATTAAAAAAGGGAGATATGTAGCAGGGTTGCAATTCTGGGGGGGGGGAATCCAAAAGTGTTTTGAGGGATTAGAAATATGCTAAGAAAACTTGGGCTAACCAAGTTCATGTCACCTTCCCCCCCCCACACACACACACAAAAGACATGACACTAATGTAGCGTGGAAAATTCACGGACCAACCTGAAATAGAATTATGTCCAAAAAGCTACCAAGTGAATTTGATTAATCATTCATGAATGTCAAGAATATATAAATAGTGAAAGATTAAAAATAAAGGCTACATTTTACATGTATGCAACGCTACCATTCAGTGGGCATAAAATTCCAAAGCGTAGAAGCAAAAATAATGTGTGCACAGCATTGAAGACGAATGCAAAAAAGATTCACAAAGCACGGGCGGGATCTGTATCAGGGGTCATAGTGTCAAAGAAATCAATATGGCAGGGGTGACCGCAATCAAAGCACTGCCCTTTTTTCACAGGCATTGTATCGCACATAACAAAGAGGAAGGGTTTTGTTTGCATGGTTGCAGCTACCATCTTGACTTTTTGACCCTACCCCACAAAGAGACAAACTGAAGTTTCTAACAAAAACCTAAGTAAAAGTACGCAAAAATTGTATGAACACTCAGGACTATATTTTCATAGCAGTATAACCTGTACAGGTAGTCCTCACAACTGAACCCCAAATTTCTGTTGTTAAGTGAAGACGTTTGTTAAGTGAATTTTGCCCCCATTTCTTGCCTCAGTTGTTAAGCGAATAATTGCAGTTGATAAGTTAGTGACATTAGCTGTTAGCTGTTAAGTGAATCTGGCTTCCCCATTGACTTTGCTTATCAGAAGTTTGCAAAAGGTGATCACATGTTCTTGGGACATTGCAACCGTCATAAATATGAACCAGCTGCCAAGCATCTGAATTTTGATCACATGATCATGGGGATGTTGGAAAGGTCGTAACTGTGAAAATGGTCATTAAGTCGCCTTTTTTTCAGTGCTGTTGCAACTTTGAACGGTCACTAAAAGAACTGTTGTAAGTCGAGGACTACCTGTATCATATGTACTAATGCACATTTTGAAGATGGTTTGAAAGAATGGCTGATTTTAATCACCCCGTCATTTTTCATTTTTGCTGTTTTAAGGAGACAATCCATTAATGTGAAAGCAGATCCACTTTTTTCAGGCTTGTACAGAAGCCAGAAAACGACAGCTTCCTTCAGCGAATAGGAACTTGGCAAGTACAAAAGCAGTTTTTCTATATCTTTTTAAAGAATGCAAGCCCTAATATACCCCAATCAGAGCTTCCCATTATAGCTAATGTTTCTATTACGAGCACATTTTCTGCAAATCTTCTAAGAACCATCATCTAAATGGCCCAGATTTAAGGGGGGGGGACAGAGTGTCATCAAAAACCAGGGGTGCCAATTAGGAAATGCTGCCGGCTCTGGGATGATCAGAAAAACAAATCCGTATTAGTCGGGAATCCGATCTATAAAATACTGAAACGTACTGCAATATGGCTAATTAAATAACAAGAGGAGCATCCAATTTTGTGACAATACATATGCCAGAGAAAACAAAAGAAGCAGTGGCTGGGTTAGAAGAAATGCTATTGCCAGAGGCTCAAGCAACAAAAATAGCATTTCCGTGCAATGTAACTCACTGCCGTGATATCCAATGTCAAGCACGCCCCTCTAATATAAGTGCCTTAGAGCAGAGCATTTAAAAGTTTCAACACGGAAGGCAAACAAGAACAATCCATTATCTGGGACACTACACATCCTCTTCACAACCTGTTTTCCTTGTTACCTTCTGGGAGGAGGCTTCGTGGTATCTGCAGCAAAACATCCAGATTCAGCCATAGTTTCATTCCATACAGCATTAACCTTGTGAACTCTCAAGCTTCCTCCTTCCGTTATATATTCAAGATGGACAGTATTTAATATTTATTTGTTATGTGTATATATAGGGGTGTGGGTCTATACATATGTTGTATATAGTATGTTTTTAGGGTGTGTCATGTATGTGTTTCACTTTGAGAGCGGGCAACTAAATTTCATTTTTGATGTGTGCTGTTGTGCCCACAGTAAAAAAATGACAATAAATGTTATCTTATCTTATCTTATCTTATCTTATCTTATCTTATCTTATCTTATCTTATCTTATCTTATCATTTATGCAATGCAGACCAACAAAGGATTTAACAGCAGTAATTACATGCATAACAGGAAAGAATATTACAGATAAGTCCTTGACTTATGATCAGTCAGTTATGACGGATCCAGAGAAGGGGACAAATGACCTGAATCTGAAGCTCTGACATTTCCCCCCTCCCCAGCAGTCACATGATCGCACTTTGAGCACTCAGCAACACCACCACATTTATGGTGATTTGCAGCATCCCAAGTTCACTTGAGCATGTTTTGCAAGAGTTTTGCCAAAAACTGGCACCTCACTTCCAATTTACGGCAAAATGACACCATAGTGAACAATGGATTTGCATAACGGCTACGCCGTTCATCTAACGACTGCAGCATTCGCTTTATGACTGCTACAAAAATGTTTGTAAAATCAGGTTGGTCACGTGACCTGTTTTGCAACCATTATAACTTGTGGCCATAATGGGCAGGGTCCATTACAGTCGTAAGTCAAGAACTATCTGTATTCTGTACTAAAAAAATATATGGTTTGTAGTCTGGGACTCTGCTCTGATTGTTTCTCCATATTTTCAGGTGCTGGCAATGGCAAAAAGTTTGTGCATCCAACTTCAGTGCAAGGCTGAAAATCCATGATTAAGTCAACCTGTTTTGGCAATAATTAACACTTCCAGAGCAGATTACTAATTAATTTAGTTTACTATAGTAAAATTCAGGGATTTTTTTGTCATAGAACGCTCAGAGCGGAGTTCCGGCACCTTTTTTGTATGGAACCTTGTAGGGTAGGCAAGGCGGGTTGTATGACGTGTGAATTCCGGCATTTTTTATTTATTTTTTTACAAAAAAAGCACTGGTAAAATGTAGCCTGAGGCTCCATGGGGCAAAGCAAAATGGGGTGATTTTGGGCCAGTCACACTGTCTCAGCCCATCCCACCTCACAGGATTGCTGTTGTGGGGATAATAGGAGGAGGAAGGTATGTTGGATGTGTGAGCCAACTTGGATTATTTGTAAAAATAATATAGACAAGAAATGAATGGATAAATGAATGTCTCTTAGGATTCCACAAAAATCAAAAATTGCTACCATATGTCGAAAAATAACACAGTATTAAACCCCATCAAACAATTGTGAGAAGCAATAGTGGGAGGGAACGCATCAATTTTACTTTTTAGTGCAGTAAATATTGATAAATGAAACCCATGCAAACAAAAAATCTTTTGGGATCCTCCATAATTTTTAAAGGCGGAAAGGGATCCTGAGAGAAAAAAAAGTTTAAAAAACATTGCTGTAGCACAATAGACTACAGCACAATAGTGCCATTTGGGTTGGCTCTATAGTTTTTCATGAGAAACAGCTTAAGGTAGAAGATGAATATGCTCCCCATCACCCTTGGCCAGCCCGATTCCCTTCAGATTTTATTTCATAGTCCTCTTCTAGCCAAGATACCAGTTGGAGGCCTAACACGTGTGAAAGATACCTGTTTAGACCTCTGATCCATCAAGCTTTTTTTCTCAATCATATAACAGAGTACAAACTCCTGTCTGTTTCAGAAAAGATTACCCATTGCACTACACACATAGCCCATTCTGAAAAACTTCATGACAAATTCAGAACACATTTAAAGGGTTAACTCAAAAAAATCTAGGAATGTGCAGCGTTGAGCAAAAATAAACTTCTAATTCAGATTTCTAAGGTTAGGATAATGGTAACTGGCTTTTATAATATAAACTGTGAAATTAACCATTTCAAAACATACATGATTCTTCCATCATTATCTCCTCGCTCACACACAATCTCTCCCTCAGGTGGGCCATTAAAACAGTGTGGGTAATATCTAACTGTGGAAAGTATTCTTTTATTAGTCTCCCTCCTGAGCATTTTAGTCCGCTATAAGATTCCCAGCAGAAATTTCTCCATTATTAGACTCATCAGTCTATGGTCTGAAGCTGCTTATGCCAGGATTTTTGTTGTTAATTCCTCGACTTTTTGCTTAGTTATTTCTTGCCGTTTCCATGGGGTTCTTTCTGAGAAATGGAGAAAGACACAAGGCAGAGACTAGACCCCAGAGGCATACGGTAATTTCTCTTTAAAAGTCCATACGCCTATTCACACGTTGTTGTTGTTGTTTTAAAAAAGGTGCGTTTCTGTGGTGCAGTTTAATAAGAACATAATCAAATCAGAAAAACACTTGTTTTCTGGCAAGGCACTATCAGCCTTGTTGACCACAGAATTAAATTTTGCAGGATCTTAGATTATTTCAAACATGCGCTCTAAAAGTAGGTCAATAACTCCACTACCTAAACTACGGTAAAATTTCAGAAAAGGAAAACGAGAGGGCGATATTGGTATAGTTGCATCCAAAACGCGGATATCTGAAAACTGGAGATAATACTGTCAATTTCTTCCTCCTGGAAAAATACAGATAATCCTGGCTTACCATCCACTCGTTTAGCAATCGTTTGAAGTGGCAACTGCACTAAACGAGTGGGGCTTACAACTGGCCCTTGAACTTCTGGCTGTCACAGCATCCTCACAGGAATGTGGTCATGATTAGGCACTTGGAAACTGGTTCACAAGAGAGTTGCAATGTCCCATGGTCATGTGATCACCAGTGCAACCTTCTTTGCTGGCTTCCCACAAGCAAAGTCACTGGGGAAGCCAGGAGGGAAGATGACCTTGGTAAGTCCCCCCTGGCCTTCCTGAGCACACGCCCTACCACACCACATCCACCCCTGGCTTTCCTGCACGTGCATCTTGTCATGCTGTCCCCCTGGCCTTCCTGGACATGGGCCCTTTCCTTGCCTCCCTTTGTCTCCCCCAATTCATGTAGGGCCTACACCGGCCCTCCCAGGTCCTCTCACATGACCCCTAAACTCTTTACCAAGGACTCCTTCTGCTTGCCACTTAACAACATGGGGTTACAACAGCAACCAGACTGCTTGGATTTATCATTGCTAAGCCAATTTCAAAGCACAGTTTTGCTGGTGTGAAAATTATTGCTTCTCAACTTGCCAACGAACCTGGGGGGAGGGAAGGGATTGGAATGTGAGCTGCGAAGATTAAGAGGCTAGACCATGAGATTCAAGGACATTCTACCAAGCATCTGGGTAGACTTAAATACGCTTTTCCATTAACAATATTTTCTTACTCGATTGGGCAATGTGACCTGACCAAGAGGAGGAAAAATTCTATGTTTTTACTATAGAGGTTTGGGTGGGGTCTGGCCAGAGATGGTTTTGCTTTCACTGTGCTGAATTAATGGACTCAATAAAGTTTTACATTAAGAGATTGGAATGTCTCAAAGATGTTTATTTGGTTGGGTTCATCAGTCTGAATCTTGACAGCCATGCTGTCATGTGACATACGTGTTATGACTGCATTGCTTAGGGATGGCAATACCAGTCCCAATTACCATTGCAACCTAAGGACTATGTATAACATTTTAAAATATTCAGAACAGAGTTGTGTAATCATCTAACTCAGCAACTCCCAACCTTTTGGGAACCAGGGACCAGTTCTGTGGAGGGCAGTTTTTCTGTGAACTAGGGGTGGGCCGTGGTTTGCACGCTGCCTGGATCCTATGCATGTGCAGATGGGGTTTCGCTCACTTGCATGGCCCGGTTCCTGATGGGCTGTGCACCAGTGCCGGTCTGCAGCCTGTGGATTGGGGACCCCTGATCTAACTGAAGGGGGAACCTTACATTCTCATTGAAGGTTGCAGATCTAATAATTACATAATTGGAGAAAAGCATTTATTACACCTCATTTATTTACCAGGAATAAGCTGCCTCACAGTGAGGTGAAATCTCCTTCCTTGGAGGAATTAAAAGTGATTTAGACAATAGAAATCTCACCAAATGTCAGGAGGACAGTTTAGCAACACTGATAGTGAAACACTGGGACAGAGATTCTGGAAAACCAGACTTAATTTAGGGCCATTGCATCTCAACTCCAGTCTCTGTGTGCAAAGAGAGAATTGGGAAGCAGAGCTCCTCCATTCCTTGCAATATTGAAAAAAAAACCATGAGATCTCTGCACTAATGACAATGATGTATTGAGCCATATCAGAAAACTGTTCCTCTGAATTCTGGGTGCACTGAACAATTTCGCCAGGAAGCTGCGTTGGCTCAAGCACCAATTTGTCCATCTACTTATCTTATTCTGCCACATTCAAAATCAGTTTTACGTTCAATCCACACAATTTATACAGCAGAGATTAAAGACATAATTCTTACAATGTAAACACTGCAGTCAAAAAAACCTTGCTCCAAATAGCACTGGTGAATTTTTAAATGTAATTCTGATTATTTAATAATGTAGCTTTCACATTTCATAAATCTGCCATAATTTTCCCAACATAGGCTTCATTTTAGGTCTGTGTAATTGGGAACCCTGCTGAATAGAATGGATGTCCTTCAGAAATCACATTTCAGGGCAATGAAAAATTATTTGTGTAACAAACAGAACCATTTATCTATCTATCTATCAAATGTATATAGTTGCCCATCTCACCACAGGCAATTGGGAAGCACAGAACAAACAGATAAAACCACATATAAAAATTAATAAATATTAAAAATAAAGATCATTTTTAAAAGTTAATATTGTAAAAAAAAACAGCTCGGCAATGAAGCCATCTAAGCATCTCGCTGGGAGCCCCAGGTCTAATAACACAACCAGGTTTTGAGGGTCATATTTTTAGACAAACCCTGTCAAAGAATTAGTCCATCAATGTGTATGATGAAAAAGCAAATGTAGTAATAAAAGCATGTTTCAAAGAAGGGTGGATTTTCAGATGAATAAATATTTCATCAATCTGGAATCAAGTTTGATTCCAGGTGTGGTTATTACATGCAACTATCAAAGTGTTTTGACCCTGCCTGTTGCTGGAAATTTTTCCAACTTTCCAGCCCAATACACAGGCCTGGCATTTCCTTGTGGCTTCCATCCTCTACAAAACTGTGATTCAACCCAGTTTAGTTTTTTAGTTTAGTCATGATCAGTTAGATACTTCTACCTAGCCAAGTAGGAAAAAAAGAAACTGCATCGTACGGAAATAGAGATAGATAACATTCCAACATAAATCAATCATTACAGCAAGCAGAAACTGTTAAAACTCAACAACAAAGCTCAGGTTATTTATGCCAGGGATCCCCAACCCCCTGGCTGTGGCCCACTACTGGGCCATGGAAATGGCCACTTGCGTGCAGAGCGTGCAGGCAAGCATGAGTGCACAGCTCCATTTATGCAAGTGGTAGGCGTGCGTACCGGCTGCTTGCGCGAATGGAGCTGCTTGTGTACTTGCTTGCCACTTGCCTGGAACTATCATCCCCTCTCCCTCACCCACCATTTCGCAAAGCCAGAAAGGTTGGAGACCACTGATTCATGCAACTCTCCTCTTGGTATAGATGAGAATGCACACTAACTGGAATACAGGATAGCAGGAACAGCAGACATTGCAGGGGAACAACTGATGAAATATACAGAGAAACCAAATAATGAAAAAAATAAACTAGATAGGAAAATTTATATCCTAAGAGTTGAAGGGTACAGCAATATCCAGAAATGGGTTTGTGTATCAACAAAGAAACATTTTTCCCTAAAAAAAGTGATATGTCAAGGAAATGCATACGCTACTAAATAAGCAGAAGTGAAACCTGTAGAACAGTTGAAATAATTTCAAATGCCTCATGTGCTGCTTGTTCACAAACAGTGCTGTAAATTATGGCATCTGAGAAGAAATTTAAAATAAAGTGAAGAAGTTCCCAAACTGGGGGTAAACAGTTGGAATGTTCATTTAGTGTCCCTCTTAGCAAAAGATTTTGTGCTCCAGAAATAAAGGCTAACGTACCAGCTTTGCCAAGTATTTTTGTAATAACCACTTTATTCTCTCCACAAGTTCTCCAGTGGAATATGATAATGGAATATTTGGAGTGCTGGCCAATTCTAATAGCCAAGCTTGAACTTAGCAATGAAGAAATAGCTGGATCTGCTAGGGCCAAAGTTCTTAATGTGAGTTTCAAAAGAAATATTCAATCTTTAATCACTATTCCCAAGTCTAATTCAGTTGTCTTGAACGACATGCAGGGATAACTTTTATTTTTAATCTTGCTGAAGCCTGAGAAAAAACAAAAGTATCCTTCAAAAGAAAGAGGGCAAGGACATGTGGACCATAGACATTAATAAAGAATGAAGCCAGTACTACCCGTTGCTCATTTTCTTAGCAATATTTTCAATACTTTCTAATCAGTCAATCTTTATCTGTTGTTGAAACAGGAACAGATTACAATATGGGCATCCATTCTTCCAAGTGCTGACTATAATAAGATACCAATAGTAACTCATGTCAGAGCAAAAGGTGCCCTGTTCAGAAAATATAGATATATACTGTGATTTATTTTACCTATTTTTGCAGAGCAAAAAGCCAAATAAAGATATAGAATATAAAAAAATAACCAATGACAGAAACAAAAACTTGGCAGAATTTGTATTACACACAGACACACAAATATATGTGAAATTTTAAGCAGAAATAACAAAGACAAAAGTTTTCCACAAGTCCAGGTCAACTTGTAGTGATACGCTAGCTTACTCATGTTGTTCTCTTGAGGAAAATGCTAGTGTAGTTAGCCACTGCCTTGCTTCCAGACTTTGCTTCTTCCTAATCTACTCTATAGAGCAGTGATGGCGAACCTTTTAGAGACCAAGTGCCCAAACTGCAACCCAAAACCCACTTATGCATCATCGGGTGCCAGGTGGGTGTGGCCCATTGGCTGGGTGTGGCCAATTGGGGGTGTGGCTTATTGGGTGGACGTGGCTTTGGTGGTAACGGCAGACTGAATGGGACTAAAAAGTTCAATCAATCAATTCCAACTTTACAAGATCTTTTTTTTCCCCCGCGGAAGTTGAAATTGACTGATTGATTGAACCTTTTTTTTTTTTTGCACACGGCAGTGGAGGCCTAAAGTGAAAAGATTTTATAAAACCCAGCTGAAGGCCTAGGACTGGGGCAACAGCGCGCGTGCCCACAGAGAGGGCTCTGAGTGCCGCCTCTGGCACCCGTGCCATAGGTTCGCCACCACTGCTATAGAGCAAATAGATAGATTGGATGGATGGATGGACAGATGATTGATAGATGATGCATGGATGGATGGATACCCCCAACCAATTATTAGTTGCTTATTCTGAGATCAGCTCAGAAATCACCAAGATCAGTGTTCAATATTCAACACTGTATAGTTAAGAAATATTAGGAAAAGTACATTAACAAACAAGACACTTCACCCAAAAAAACCCTACCGAAGATGTTAGTTAGTCCGGTAACGAAATCTTTGGGAGCTAACTAGCAAACTTGGAGGACAAATCTCTGCCTAAATCTACAATCCGAGCTACAAATATTATCTACAATTAGGAAAAGTCTTACTAATACAACCGGTGAACAATGTAAATTCACTGTCTAATCAGGTGGCAGCACTTGATCAACTTTGTGAGACTGAAACCTAAGCAGAGTATGGTCTTTGAACAGGAAATGACCACAAAATATCATAGCTGCAGATTAGATTGCGGAGTCAGAAAACATCCCAAAAGAAATCCATGGCCAACCTCTGTGGCACTGCCATGAAAATGCACATCTGTGACTTGTTCTTACCTTTCATGTGGAATTCAACTAAGTTCTTTGCTGTGTCCATTTCTGCGGCCAAAGTAATTTGTTGCACCTTTCAAATCATACTGCTCCAATGAAAGATGCATTGCTTCAAATCCTCAACAATGAATTGAATTATTGTATTTCCCTAATTAAAAGAAATTAAAAGACGCTTGCTCCTGGGGAAAAAAGCTATGGCAAATCTAGACCGCATACTAAAAAGCAGAGACATCACCCTGCCAACAAAAGTACGTATAGTCAAGACCATGGTTTTCCCAGTTGCAATGTATGGCTGTAAAAGTTGGACCATAAGAAAGGCTGACCGCAAAAGAATTGAGGCCTTTGAACTATGGTGTTGGAAGAGACTCCTGCGAGTCCCCTGGACTGCAAGGTGATCAAACCGGTCAGTCCTAGAGGAGATCAACCCTGACTGCTCTTTAGAAGGCCAGGTCCTGAAGTTGAAACTCAAGTACTTTGGTCACCTAATGAGAAGGAAGGACTCACTGAGAAGAGCCTAATGCTGGGAAAGATTGAGAGCAATAGAAGAAGGGGACGACAGAGAATGAGGTGGCTGGATGGAGTCACTGAAGCAGTAGGCATGAGCTTAAATGGACTCCAAAAGATGGTAGAGGACAGGAAGGCCTGGAGGAACGTTGTCCATGGGGTCGCAATGGATTGGACACGACTTCGCAACTAACAACAACAACATTCCCCTAATAACTTTACAAGAAGCTGAGTACTAAAGAACATGCATCCAGATAATCTCACACAACAAACAAGAATAGAATTTCCTTGCCCAATATGTAAATCGTGGTTTAAACAGTTTTAACATTAAATAATTTTTTCACTAAAATGAATTTAACTGACATTAAATGGAACCTGTTTTATTATGAAATTATGCTGTTTTTCTAAATCAGCTATGCACAGGACTATTTTTATATGACTTTATTCAGTAATGTCTTTGCCATGACAGTTTAAATGATCATAATGAGCAGGTTTGAATCTGCTCTAAAATTAAGGCTAGGAGGGAAAATGCATGAAATTAAAGAACCTAATGAGAATTTAAATACAACCAAAAATTTAGGAAGGTATTGATGCAACCCATCTCCAAATTTCTAAATAGCAGTTTTATGAATAGAATACAGGTAGTCCTCAATTTACAACAGTTCTTTTAATGACCATTCAAAGTTACAACGGCATTGAAAAAAGGGACTTATGACCACTTTTCATACTTACGACCATTGCAGCATCCCCAAGGTCACATGATCAAAATTCAGACGCTTGGCAACTGGCTCATATTTACGATGGTTGCAGTGTCCCGGAGTCATGTGATCACCTTTTGTGACCTTCTTACAAGCGACGTCAACGGAAGAAGCCAGATTCATTTAACAATCATGTCACTAACTTAAATGCAGTGATTTCACTTAACAACTCTGGCAAGAAAGGTCGTAAAATGGGGCAAAAAAATCTCTTAACAAATGTCTCACTTAGCAACAGAAATTTTGGGCTCCACTGTGGTTGTAAGTTGAAGACTACCTGTAATTTAAAAAAAAATAAAATCTTTTTTTATTGTTTTAAAATCTGAGTTTGTCCAGTTTGCACCTAAAAAAATGGAATTCCTGAATGAGCAGGTAACAGAAGCCAATCTTTTGAGGCCAACCCTGAGATCCCAGGACAACGCTTAGGAGTTCTAAATTCAAAGCTCATTCCGGCATGCATGCCAATGCGCAACCCCTCGGAATAGGAATTTCTTATGTCACTTTGCAGCAATCCGTCTGGCGTGTCAGCCGCACTGATAATCTCAAGAACGAGCAAGATGTCCAGTCCCATCTATCAGAAAAATCAGTTAACTGGGACTGGGAAAGAAAGAAGAGCTCCAATGTTATTTTGGGAACTATGGTATGAAACAGAAACTGTATCCCCAAGTAAAAGGATGACCTAATACAAGAAGTTTGTTTCAGCTAACTTTGGGACAGGGGCAGAGATATAATGCCCGACTCTTTAGCAACGTACCATAGAGAAAGATGATCCTGGGTCACATCCACAAAGCAAATACAGAATCATCTTGGAATGTGCTCATGGCTGATAGACTTAGTTTTTAATAAAACTAAGGGCAGATTCGTGTAACTGAAAGCTACCGAGAATCCCACAGACATCTGAGACAGCAGTTAAATACTTAAATCAGATTTAACAATGGGTGTCCAGTTTTTCCTTTTCAGGTTTTTGAAGTGTTCATAAAATTAGCAGCTCTTCCTGTAGGATGAAACCCACATGCTAGGGGCTCCCCAGGAGAAACCTTGTTTCAAGGATCATAAAGGCGGCAACGAGAATTCTGACCCTCAGTTGTGTTATTTGTCTCTCAGACAATGCAGATTTCCTACCCACACTGCTTTGAGTGCGCTATCAGAAATGGAAGCTATAGATAGGCATATTTCCATCTCCGTATGGACGAGAGGTGATAAAGACAGAAATGCTGTTTTTTCTCAAGGCGCTGCTACCATGACAATATTGCAAGCTATTCATTACTCAGCGCAGAAGTATTAGTTCAAACAGTTAAATCTTCAAACAGCAAAAGCAATGGCACTTTTGAATTAGGCCCACGACGAGGTGGAAATCAAACACTGTACACTTAATTTGAGGCCATGCTGCACGTTAGGAAAAATGCATGAGTTGCGTATTTCAAATTTCAGAGACAATTTAGAATGCCAAAGGGGCAATAATCTACCATTTAATTAGAGAATTAATCTTGTCTGGGGAACTATTTTAGGAATTGGAAGACCAAACCAAAACTCATAATTATCAACAAAGATTAATTTAATACTGTTGTCTTGCAAATCTCTCGAGAAAATGCAGTATATTAAGTTCTTCATTTATTTTAACTGGGACATCATGTCAGTAGTTCATACTGTTATTTAATGATTCTAAGACCAGTCTAGGCAATTAAATATTAGATTTTAATCCACAGCAGTTGTTCAGAATCTGTCTTTCAAACTATCTCTCATAAATATATATCAAAGAGTACACAACATACATACATCCAATCTTAAGAATTATATTTAAATATATAAAGGCATATTTTAAAAAAATTGTTTAGAGTTTTTTTTTGCAGAAGATAGAAGTTCTATAGCATGGAAATTGGACAGTAGAAGAAAATTCATGCTGATAAGAGGGATATGAATGAATAAAACAGCCTGTCTCAGGAGAGAGTGGACTCTCCTTCCTCCAAGGATGTTTGTACGGAGCCAAGATGTCATCTATCATGATTAGTATAGTAGTAGTGACTAAATTAGTAGACCAGCCAAATGCCGTGGACATAGTATACTTAGACTTCAGCAAGGCATTTGACAAAGTAGACCACAACCTACTTGTTGGTAAACTAGAAAAATGTGGGATAGACAGCATCACCACTAGATGGATTTGTAACTGGCTGACAAACCGTACTCAACGAGTAGTCCTCAATGGTACTACATCCACATGGAGAGAAGTAAGCAGTGGTATACCACAAGGCTCTGTCTTAGGCCCAGTACTCTTCAATATCTTCATTAATGACTTAGATGAGGGAATAGAAGGGGAAGTCATCAAATGTGCAGGTGATATAAGCTGGCAGGAATAGCCAACACCCTAGATGATAGGATCAAGATCCAGATGGATCTTGACAGACTTGAACACTGGCTCCTATCTAACAAAATGAAATTCAATGTATAAAAAAGTGAAGTCTTACTCTTAGGCAAGAAAAACCAAAAGTACACATATAGATTGGGTGAAACCAGGCTTAATAGCAGTAACTGTGAAAGGGATCTTGGAGTCTTAGTGGACAATCAATTAAATATGAACCAACAGTGTGTGGCGGTGGCCAAAAAAGCCAATGCAATCCTAAATTGCATTAACAGAGGGATTTAATCAAGATCATATGAGGTACTAATACCATTCTATAAAGCCTTAGTAAGACCACACCTAGAATACTGTGACTAGTTTTGGTCACCACACTATAAAAAAGATGTTGAGACTCTAGGAAAAAGTGCAGAGAAGAGCAACAAAGATGATTAGGAGACTGGAGGCTAAAACATATGAAGAACAGTTACAGGAACTGGGCATGGCTGGTCTAATGAAGAAAAGGACCAGGGGAGATATGATCGCAGTGTTCCAATATTTGAGGGGGTCTCACAGAGAGGTCAATCTATTTTCCAAAGAACCTGAAGGCCAGACAAGGAATAATGGATGGGAACTGACCAAGAAGAGATTTAACCTAGAAATGAGAAATTTTCTGACAATGAGAACAATAAACCAATGGAACAGCTTGCCTTCAGGAGTTGTAGGAGCTTCATCACTGGAAGCTTTCAAGAAGAGACTGGACTGACATCTGTCAAAAATGGTGTAGGGTCTCCTGCTTGGGTGGGGGGTTGGATTAGATGACTTACAAAGTCCCTTCCAACTCTTATTCTATTCTATTCTAGTTTCCTGCACTGAGTAGAGGGTTCAATTAGATTATCTCTAAGGTCCCTTCTGGGATCTTACCACCTCCAAGTGTAACTTAACTACTTACAATAATCTGAATCAGGTATTTTAAAATGCAGTAATATCCTTCCTTAATCTAACTAGCCTAATTTGGCATATTACACATAAGGGGCATCTAAAACCCAATAAATGTAGTTCTTTCCCAATTTTTTATTGGCCATTGACAACAAACTGCTTCCATTGAGTTCTCTGTAATACTAAATCCCATGTAATGGTTACCAATATAATGATAAAGTGTAAGCAGTACCTTCTTTGTTGGAAGTGCAAGCCATATGTTCACTTTGACCAATGGTCAACAAAGAAAATATTTTTTAAGGTTGCATTTATGAAGGCAGAAAGGATCTCCAAAGAGAGAGGGAGGGAGGGAGGGAGGGAGGGAGGAAGGAAGGAAGGAAGGAAGTAAGCTTCAAAACTGAATTTTTCTTCCTACCAAACTTTCCTACTACCCAAATCTTTCTTACACATGACTCATCTGCTTCTGTATGGCATCAGTTGAAGTCCATTCAACAGCATTAGCATAATATTTACTGGGAGAGGGGTTTGCACACTTTTCCAGTTCTTTTAAGTAACATGGCTGAAGTGGTTAAAAAATCCTTCATCTTGCATTAACCATTGTACTCTGCAAATTCTATAGTTCAGCTATTATTTTTATTACATGTGGGTTTTCATGTTGAAGAATCTACTAATATAAACTGAACACATTTTTAAGAGTATTTGAACAGTATTTATTAAGTAGCAGAAAGATTATCTGTATGCAAAACAACCCGTGATAGGAAAAATAAAGGCTCACCTTAAGCAGTGTCTAAATCAGAGGCTCATTGCACTTATAAATTGCTAATTTTCTTTCTGTGCTTGTTCAATCATTATTTTTAAATATTTAAAAAAGTAAATCAGTTTACTGATAGTATGTGAAGTTTTAATATGCTGTCTCACCTTGCAAGGATCAAGTTTATTCTGTATGCCTACATCAAAAGCTTAGATTTATTCATTGAATCAAATCCCATATCGGAATTGCTTTTATAGAGAAATTTGCCGGATTCCACACCGACAGCCAATTATCCATAGCCTCAACAAATAATTGCTTGAGGTGCGGCATTATAATGCTCAAAAAAGAACTCTTATTCCAAATGCTTTCCTATGTGCTGTAGTCAAACAATGCTCCTGGGCTGACAATGATTTGGCTCACCAGGTTCTCATTTGAGGCAACCTGGTGTTACCCTAATTAAAAAGTCAGAAGAAAGAAATAGTTGCAGCCATACTGACCAAAGCCATTCAGGTCAAGGTGGTAGGCAAGGGAGCTGTAGAGAGGCTATAAAATAAGGACAGGTAGATGACAGAGGCCAATATTGAAAGTATGGGATTTACCGAATAAGCATGAAGGTGATGAAAAGGTTGATGGCAGACAAGGCAAAACGCTGGTTCAAAGCACATAGTCAAAATTGTGGAAGCTGATGAGCATATATTGATTACAGAAAACACAGGAAGGGGGAAGTAGTAGTAGTAGTAGTAGTAGTAGTAGTAGTAGTAGTAGTAGTAGTAGTAGTAGTAGTAGTAGTAGTAGTAGTAGTAGTAATAATAATAATAATAATAATAATAATAATAATAATAATAATAATAATAATAATAATAATAATAAAGTTGGAAGGGACCTTGGAGGTCATCGAGTCCAACCCCCTGCTCGGGTAGGAAACCCTACACAATTTCGGACAAATGGCTGTCCAGTCTCTTCTTAAAACTTCCAGTGTTGGAGCTTTTTAAGAAGAGACTGGAAAGCCATTTGTCTGAAATGGTGTAGGGTTTCCTGTAAAGTAAAGTTAAAGGAGACATTCAGCCTTGGGAGAAATGGAGTTTAAATGCTGACTGTCACAATATGAGAACTACAGCAGCTACACAATCTTGGAAAAGAGTACAGTGTTTATTTACTGTGTTCCCCCAAGGTAGTCCAAAGAAACTTTTTGCCTTTGAATCCAAAGGGTTGAACAGCAATAATGTTACATCAAAGAAGTGTGAAATGACATACTTATTTCCAGATTCTACAAATCAGATGCTATAGGCCTCATTAATTCAAAATTTAACTCTCATTTAAATTAAATGTTCTTTTATAGTAAGAAATGATGGCTGACATACTAGACTCTTCACCAGAAAGAACTTAAGTAATTATTTCTTTGATGTTGCTAATGTGTCATTTTGAGAGATTGAGCATTTAGTAGCCAAAGAGTTCAATGGCCACAGTTTATTATCAGTGTATAGCAAAACCTGTTTTGCTTAACATATCTTCAGAAAAAAAAGTATGAATTATTTTAAAGATGTTATATTTGAGTTGACCTACCTAGCTTCTTTGATCTATACCACAAAAAACAACGGCCATGCCATTACTATTTGTAACACATTTCACAAATGTATGCTCCTATCATAAGTGTCATATATTCTCTGGCAGCTGTGAAAAAGGGAATTAACATATGGTGGAAAATTCTCAGCAAAATACCAAGCTCTTATGGTTTAAATTCTTGCTATAGTCAATCACTAATTGTATTTTTTTTTCCAAAAAAATTCCTTATGTTATCCTTTTATCAAATCCCTAGCATTCGGGAGTATTCTTTTCTAAACTCTTTAAGAATGCTATTAACAGAATAATCCTGTAAGGTAGGTGAGGTGGAGAGAAAGTCCCAACAGTCTAACCCAGGGGTGATACAGGCTGGATGTATCATGGCGAAACCGCACCCACCCCATTGTCAACAATGGAAAAAAAGTCACAATACGTCGCAACATGTCACGTGATGTTGCGAGTTTGACACCCCTGGTCTAACCCAACCGTCAACATACATTGCGGCTTTGTCCCGAACTGATAAAAGTAAGAACTGTTGTAGTCCACAGATGTCAACCCTTTAAGGTAGCCAAGTCAGGAAACAGATACCACCAGGATTAAAGGAACCCTACTTTATTGTTGTAGGGATGAGTAAGAGAATTGTGAAAGATTGCTAGCATTTCCCTCTGCCCTCTCTTAAACTAAGCAGAATCAAGGCAGGGTTATTTTGGATCTCTTCCTCGAAAGAACTTTCTCTGGTGTTTTTCCTCCCTTAACGGCTCATCCATCACTTCATCAAGGTCAATTCCACATTCCTTTGAAATAGATGAAGGTTCAACTTAATGGGGAAAAGGAAGATAAAATAAACTCCAGAGATTTTTGAAGTAAACAATGAAACCTATTTAATGGGATTGCTAAAGAAAACTGTCTCCACCCTACTAGGGTTGATGACATTTATTTTAAACTAGATGTACCCGGCCACACGTTGCTGTGGCTCAGATAGGTTAAATGTTTTTACCTGTCACAGGTGTGACATCTATATAATAGTAGGTATATAAAAACACGCGCGTATTCGAATGCAACGTTGTGTCAAAATTTCAAAGCAATCGGTGAAGAACTTTCGGAGATTTAAGATTTTGAACAAACGAACATTTACATTTTTATTTATATATAGATAAATAGATTTTAAATAGAACTCTCCACTACAAAAAGGCTGATGCGACAATGCTCTACAACTGATACACTGTATACATATCATTCTTAATTCTAGAAGGCATGCCATTTAGAATAGAAATTTTGTATCCTTATATTGCACTGCTATTTTAAAAAAAACAAGCTAGTACAGGCAGAACTCTACCTTTCTTTTAAATAACAGCAGATCTGGAGAAAAAAAATTGCATTAATTCAGTTCCCAATATATCATTAAGAAAGAGAAAGCATAAGGTAACAAAGAACGGAATTCATGAAAGGCGTAATTAAGATAGGATTGCAGAGGGCAAGCAGACCTGGCATCCATACAGTAAGACTGAGGGCTGACAGTAAAAGACTTTACTGCTCCCAGATGCTAAGTAGATTAAAAACAAGCGTTCAGAAAGAAATTGTGCAGCTCACTCAGAGCTAAGAGCTCTGCCAAATTCATAGAGTGCCTCAGGCTTCCATCCATGAGGGAGGAAGAGAGCTGAGCCCCAGAGCATCACTTCAAAAGTTTTTCTCTGATTGGAAAAATCGAAATGGGAGGGAAAAAAATGGTTCCAAATGAGAGCCTGAAAAAAAGAGAGCGCTTTCAATGAAATTCTTCTTAGAAGTGAATCCAGTTCTATTCGCAGCAGACAATTATACAGCACTTCTGTGCATACAAGGGTAACACACCTTACAGCCTCAAAAAAAAAAAGTCAGAAAGTTGAAATAGAGACATAGGTCAATTTGGCTTTTTTTTAGAAGCTACCAGTTGTAAGAAAGCAATGCATACCCAGCATATATCAAGGGCAATGGCCATAACAAGCAGGGCGTGCATTCAGTAGGAGATTGTACTAAATTGCAACTTGACTTTGAAAATGGAATTTACCAGCATTTTATGACACCAAGAGCAGAAGTAACTCTGTGGAAAGACAGAACACTAGCTATGGTGAATTCATTAAAGGCAAGCTCCATTACGGGCATAAGTCAATGACTATCTGTATATGCTAAATCTAGGTCAGGGGTAGGCAACCTTGGCTCTTTTATGACTCGTGGACTTTAACTCCCAGAATTCCTGAGCCAGCATGGCTGGCTCAGGAATTCTGGAAGTTGAAGTCCACGAGTCATAAAAGAGCCAAGGTTGCCTACTCCTGAATTCTAGGGCATAAAAAGGTAGAGGAGAATCTGGAGTGCTATGGTCCATGGGGTCATGATACGACTTAGCGACCAAACAACAACAAGGGTAAAATGTATTCAACCAACCTAATGATAATATTTGTTAGCATATTAAGGCTACCTATACTTTGAAAGTTATTCAGAGGTGCTTTGGAACTTGGATAAATACAGCCCTCTCTGAAACTACTTGGCATAATTAAATGAACAACAGAGAATTAGTGCATTCACATGAAATCTGAAATGGCTTTCCTCTATTTTTTTTTCAAAATGTGCAGCGCAAAGTCATAATTTTTATAATGTGTCAATCAGACTATATATGGATTCCCCAGCCTAGAGTATAAGCCAATAAATCAAACAATGCTTATTTAAAAATGAAGGGGGGAAAAAAGCTCAGGAGATTGTGATGCATCATTACATTCAAGTTTGTAGAACAAACAAGACAGTATATTTCCTAGTTTGGGGATTTTTTTCAAGGTTGTATAAGCTACATATAATTACACCAACACACACACACACACACACTGTTCTAATATTACATTTTTCTGAATCTTCCTTGCCTCCCAATTTCAGTCTTGCAATTTTTGCTTTGTAAAAGGAGCTTTTTACAATTTTCTACCATCAATATTCCCACAGTATTAGAGCTAAGGCAGAATTATGGACATACCATATATACTTGTGGATAAGGCAAGGATTTTAGGTTCCAAATTATAGCAATTGGAAATTGGAATTGCTTTATCTATGGATGGGCAAGTATGTGGTAATGCTCTTTTAAAGTATCCAAAAATACTTGCAAATAAACCAACCCAGGGTTAAGCTGACCCTTGAATTTTGAACCAAAATACCACAAAAAGTGCATCACCCATGACTAATTTAGTTATAAAAAATTAAAAAAGGAAAATGTTGAGGGTCAGCTTATCTGCACGTCACAATTTTCAGGGTATCTAGGCTACAAATTTGACGGTTTGCTTAGCAGCAGAGGGGTTTAAAAGCATATATGGTATTTTTATGTTGCTGTTTTTAATTGAAGAAATTCTGGGGCTGTCCCTTATGCAAAGAAAACAACCACATTTCAAGAATGCAGAAATTATGGTACATGCATACAATCTTACCTCATTCCTTCAGTTGACCTATTCTGATAATTACGGTAGAGCTGCGGGATACCCACCATGGCTTCAATGAAAACAGCAAGGAAACCCAGGGTTTCAACAAAGATACTGGAGTCAAGGGAAAGGTATGTAACGCATCCTGTTACCCCAGTGAAAGCCAGAACGCACTGCACATAATCTGCAAACTTGTTCCAGTGCCAGAAAGAGTTCAAGTCAAAATCTGAAAAACAATGTTTATAAATAAATGAAAATCAAAATGGACTTCCAAACATGAGAGGAAGACAGGATTATTTGGAAAGTTTAAGGAAACTGTCATTAAAAAAACTGTCATTAAATAAACTGAGGCGGTAACTTATACAATTAGATCACTGATAAATCATAAGGTTATAACAATAGGGCGAGAGGATGATGTGGAAAAATTAAATGTATAATGCAACTCAAACTGAAAACTGCCTTCGTGAAATATTGCAGTGCAAGCAGTTACATAAACCATGATCCGGAATATCATTTGTGCAAAGTCTGAAGTTGTGGAGGGAGGGAAATAGACAACATTTGTCCTCCCAACAAAGGTTGTCTCACAAAAGCCAAGTTTTCTAAGAATCCAAAGCCATCCATTCAGAGAACAATAAAGAACAAGAAGTCATGTTAAAAAAGCACTAGGATCCAATGGCTATGGTTGTGCATCAAAGCACACAACTTCCATCAAAATATTTTCACAGGATTCGGAGAATCTCAGGGTTGATTCTTCCCTATTGATTATTTTGTCAAGAAGAAAAATATATTCACCCTGTCCTGAGAATATTCATCCCTTTTCTGGGACTGGGACTTGGGTCACTGTACAAATTAGTATCTATCAATGAAATGGGAAATCTTCGCTCCCAGTGATGGGAGGCCTCACACTTTCTTCAGCCATTAAATTATCAGTCGAGAATGATGGGAGCTATAGCCTTAGGCATTGAAGGTTTGGTATAATTTACTGCAACAAGGGTTGATTCTCTAGGGCAGGGGTAGGCAACCTTGGCTCTTTTATGACTCGTGGACTTCAACTCCCAGAATTCATAAAAGTCATAAAAGAGCCAAGGTTGCCTACCCCTGCTCTAGGGTAAAGGAAAAGCAAAAACATGTCAAAAACATTGCTTTTCTAGGGACTTGTGATGATAGATAGATAGATAGATAGATAGATAGATAGATAGATAGATAGATAGATAGATAGATAGATAGATAGATAGATAGATAGATAGATAGATAGATAGATATTCCGACTTCTTTCTTCTAATCTCCTGGGATCAGAGCAGGTGGCTGCACCTAACAGTCTTTCCCGATTCCTAGGAAAACTAAGTAGAGATGGACCGGGTTGGAATTTGAATGGGAGAACCCAAGCAAATCCCAGCCTTGTTTTTTTAAAAAAATCACAGCGAATGTAAAGATAAATTGCTTCCACATGGTGGCCAAGGAAAAACATGGATGTATCTATGCCAGTGTTTCTCAACCTTAACAATTTTAAGGCATGTGGACTTCAACTCCCAGAATTCCACAGCCAGCAATGGTGGCTGTGGAATTCTGGGAGTTGAAGTCCACATGCCTTAAAATTGTCAAGGTTGAGAAACACTGATCTATGCAGTCAAAGTTAACTTTTAGGGCGGCGTTTGGGACGAAGACCACCTATCTAGATAAGCCTGACTTCTTTGAGCCCCAAGATAAACAGCGATTCACCATCTTCTGATGTTGCAAATGAAGTTAAGTGGCTGAAAGGGAAAGGCAAGGTCATGGAAGCTCCCCTGCTTCCTGCTTTTGTCTTAACCAGAACAGAGGAAAAAACGAAAGAATCTGAGGCTGAAGCAGCCTTATCAGAAGGCTGCAAAATTGTGTAACTTTTTTTATAGCAATCCTGACATTCTCTTGCTTGCATCTGCTGCAGCAATAAAAAACATTCTTTGCCATTGCAAGCTATCTTATTTGCCAGATAAAGATAGGAAAGCTTTACTTTATTGCAAATTCCATCTCCCACCAAAATAACTGGGACATAAAACAATTCTCTGAGAACATTAAAAATAGAAATCATTTATTATCTCTTCTCTATAAGCACTGCCAACCGAGATTAATTGTATTTCAGCTATAATGAAAGCCTCACCCCATAATAGACTGGTCCACAACTGTTAGCTGAGAGCAATAAGCCATACTCCGGTGTGTTTGCAAGATAAAACCGAGCCTGATAGATCTGAGGGAGGATCAACTTAATTCTGTCAATAATGTATGAGAGCAGTATTCAACTGGCACAAAATAGTCCTGTACTTGTGCTTCTCCCAAAAGGAATTTATTCTAATGAAGATGAAGACCAAGCATTACATATTTTTAAAGAGAACAGGAGGATATTGAAATCCTATCCCCCAAACACTACATTTAATCAATGATTAACACTGCTCTTTGTTTCTTATTCAGACAGAAGAGATGATGAATCCAGTCTGCCAGAGATAAATGGCAAGAGGATGAATATGTATAGAATCATTTTTTCAATTTATAGAATCGTTTTTCAATTCACCACACCTAAACAATGTAGTATGTTATCAAGCCTTTATGCTCTGAGGGATGCTTTCATTAAAAGGATTTGCTTATTCAAATAGGACTCCTTTAGAAAATAAGGGGAACCTTAATTTAAATATGAATTATCTCCATGGTATGAAGTTCAGATTAAGGGAACAATCTTCACTATTTAGTAATTTAGTTCATTCAAGTGGGAATAACAGTTTCTTCAGGTAACTGCAGAAATTAAATCTATCTATCTGTCTGTCTATCTAAAATGTATCAGAACTCTCTCTCTCTCTCTCTCTCTCTCTCTCTCTCTCTCTCTCTCTCACACACACACACACACACACACACACGCCATAACAAAGTTGATATTTCAAGATAGGAATAAGGGTGATTTCTTCTGATATTTTTAAATGGCAATGAGAAAGCAAAACTCAATTACTTTATCAGGGTCTAACTTTTCCATCTACATCTAAGCCATAAAATGTGATTAAATTAAGCTAGATAAGGTTAAATTAGGACTCCGATGATAAAACTGAAATTTTGTTACATCTACCCTACCGAAGATTTTAAGTTCTAAGAGATTAGTAGAAAAGTCAAGGACATCAAATTAGGATACAGGAAATCATTTCTGTAGATCAGGGGTATCAAACTGCCAGCCCGTGGGCCGGATGCGTCATGCCAAAACCGCACCTGCCCCATTGCCAGCAATGGAAAAAAAGTCACACTACGTTGCAACACGTCACATGACATTGCAAGTTTGACATCCCTATTCTAGGTTATCCCCCTCCCCCCACAAAATTCTTAAGAACTGTTTGAATTTTCACAACTCAGAATTAATATATTATTCACATATAAATAAGACGGGTCTTTATTTTTTGTTTGAAAGCCATAAAACAGACTCTATCATGTTTTTTGTCTTTAAGAGACATCGGATCACTCAGCTGGGAATGGATAATATCCATCAGAAAGATGATCAAATGTGGTTTCTTTCTGAAAAACATATTTTCTCTCACCGTTCTATAATTAGCAAGTGTAACTGTCATTTTAAAATGAAAATTGAAGGAATGGAAAACTGAAGAAAAAATTAAGTTAGAAATTATGACATCTTTCCTAAGAGTAAATTTAGATAGTTTTGTCAGGTAAGAAATTTTCAGTGACCATTTCCCCCTCGGAAAACTAAAACCCTGCATGATATCTTACGTTAAACAAAACTTTGAACCTTTTTATAAGTTAGCTTCTTACTTCAAATATTGATATGAGATTTTATAGTAGAGATTAGGAAAAGATATAAAGTTACCTAAGAGCTTAACCACGAACAATTTGCACTACTTATCTATTGTCACTAATGATCCAAGTCTAATGCAGCTGCTCTGGTTTTCATCTTTTTCAGCTCTTATATAAAAAGAAGAATTTAGTATTAAGCTAGATACACCCATGGAATGATCAATTGGTTGAGTAAAGATTATGTATGTGTTCCCATTTTTACAGCAGAAAAGGTAATTTCATCAGGCTTTAGTTATCTGTCCAAATGGCAGTGTTCAAGCCTGTGTGTGGAGGGAATTCATTACCAAATTGGAGAAGGGATCAAAAGATAATTAAATGTAGTAGTACTACAGCAAAGACATATTCAATTTTTTTTGACAGATTTACAGGATTAGCATTTTATTTTTTATATATCTCATCTTCATGGAGGAACATGTTTCTGTTAGCAAAGGAATAAAGGAATAAAATTGTGGCTAGACATAACAATAAAATCAACAATCTTTAAGAACAATCGTAAAAATATTTCAATAAAAAACAATATAAATCTGGAAGTCTAATTTTGGGATATTTGTTATCCTATTAATGCTGACATGTTCTCCACTGCTGCCTAAAAAAAGATGGGGGGCAGCTGGGAATGGGAAAGATGGGGGGTTCCTTGAGAATCAATTCCATAATACGTATGATACTATTGAGAGGTTCCAACAATCACTCTGTGAGTTAAAGTTTCAAGTTTCAAGTTTCAAGTTTATTGTATTTATATCCCGCCCTTCTCCTGGTGGACTCAGGGCGGCTTACAGCCAATTAAAAACAGAACAATTGATACAATATACAAAATTAAAACAAATTAAAAGATATATATAAATAGATATATATAAACTAGGGGTCTCCAAACTTGGCAATTTTAAGACTTGTAGACTTCAATTCCCAGAATTCCTCAGCTAGTGGAAGTTCACATATGTCTTAAAATTTCCAACTTTGGTGATCCCTGAGCTAAACCAACCTGCAGGAAATAGCTGAATGGCACTAGGTGTATCAGTTTTTCAAATATTAAGCTTCTAAGCCTTATTTAATTTGCAGGAAACATTTTTTCAATCATCTTCCAACAATTTACAAAACAAAACAAAATCCATCTTATATGCATACTTTCTACAGAAATAGCAAAGTGCCAGCTCAGTCCACTATATGTTCCTCTGCAATTCCCAAACATGATGGCCACAACATGGCCACAACCACAACATGACATCCCAGAGATTCCCTGCCCCCTTCACTTAATTTTGAAGAAACGTTTAACTTTCAAACTAACCTGCTGAAAGCAGATTTCTACCCTATTCGTATTGTTTTAATATCATCGAAGAACTACTTCTCTGAAGAAATTATAATGCTGGGAAAGGCAGAAAGAAATAGAGGATGACCAGATGTAAGGTGGATGGATTCAATTACAGCAGTGATAGGTACCGCATTAGAAAACTGGAAGGACCAGCTTGGAGAACAGAAAATCCTGAATAAAATCTAGCAATGATTGGCAAGAGTCAACATGGAGCTTGATTACACCAAATCAATCAATATTGTCATTTCTGCAAATTCCTCTGGACTTCATATAGATGTCCTCAGAAAATAGGCCTCTGAAGTTAACTGAAAATAATAACTAAAAATAAAGATATTTCAAGACACTGCTATTTTATAGGATGCCAGACTTCCTTTAAAAAAAGCAAAGGAACATTTTACAAACTTAAGATAAATGGAGTATGATGTTTAATTGGCATCTGCAGGCATCAGCTTGCCTCTACATAATTCTCAGCTTTATTTAATCCTCATAATAACCTTTTGAGGATAATTATTGATCCAATCTCAGAAAACTTCATGATTGAGTGTGCATTTAAATCTGGCTCTCCCAGCCCTAGCCCAAGTGATAAAAGGTGATTATCTTAACCTTACCATGTGGTTTGATATGAAAACAGAAAAATAAATGTTCACAGTTTAACTTGAAAAAAAGACCATGCAGAATCCTTCCCATTTTATCAGATAATTTAAAAAATCTGAACTCCTGTGGCTTATTCTGTGAATTACAGTATGTTCTGCCTTGTGCAAGCATACTGATGTCAACAAATTCAGCACTCTTCACACCAGGACTGCTTGTCCTGTTTCTATAAGAGCTGGAGAATTAAGAAAAAGAAAAAAGTCGATGCCATCAAATAATTTTTAATCCAATGACAGCGTTAGGGATCCTACTTCCTCATTGCCAATGGAAAAATAATTAGGAAATATCTAGGAAAACTATATTTAAAAAGGTGGTAGGTGGGAACACGCCTCACTGATAACACAAACTAATGCCAAAAGTGCAACACCCCCACCCAATGTGATGTTAAATGTTTAACCAAATCCAAATTCTTTAAAATCAAATACACCAATTCTGAAAAATTGCAGGGAACTAAAAGTAATTTAGAATTATACATTTGCAACTATTTTCTTCTAATGAGTAAACAAAAATAATCCAGAAGATTTTGCACACATAGGCTTTATTGATTTGACAGCAAACAACAGAAAACAGTAAAAAAAAAGTAAGCTTAATGAGAAGAAAAAATAGACTTGTCTTCATTCTACTGCTGCTTCAGCAATTCTTCCTTTGACATGTATTTATTTTAAATATTAACAATGTCTATCTTACAAACACACAAAAACCACCTACAATTGCAATTTCCTAGAAAATAGACCATGGTGTTTATTCTTACCGTTCTTTCTAATTTTCTTAAACCTTATAAGACCCAATAACCTGAGTAAATGATTCTAATGCTCAGAAGCAAACAAAAATATTACAGAAACCTTTACAATATTGTCATTCAACATAACCCACACCCATGTAAGTGTGCAAGTAAGCACTACTGTGGGTTTTCATGATTTCCAGTAGTCATTTGCACATTGAGTTCTTGCTTCTAAATAGATCAGGGCTTAAATATTTCATGGGACTCTTGTAATATTTTGGAAAATACAAGCTGCTACAGGTCTAAATTCTCTGCAATGAAGCAGTCCTTAGAGCTAAAAAAAAAAAAAAAAGGAAGGTACATCTTGGAGTTCCTTAGTTTTAGTGACTACTGTATTCTGCATAAAAGCTACACAAATATATCTGATATTAAGATGTAGGAATACTGATAAAACTCACTTCCTAGGTCCTGAATAAGTGCCCTGCTCTTTGGGGTTGTTGTTGTTTTAAGCTTGAAATCATGACCTATTTACAAAGATTCTTAAAACATAACTCACCTACCCCTCCTCCCCAAATCAATGAAAAAGAAGAAGTGGGTAACAAGGTAGAATAACACCACTACATTAAGAGCAATGGTTAGAATGCAGTATTACAGGCTAACTCTGCCCACTGCCTGGAGTTCAATCCTGACCAGCTCAAGGTTGACTCAGCCTTCCATCCTTCTGTGGTCGGTAAAATGAAGACCCAGATTGTTGGGGTCAATATGCTGACTCTGTAAGTCGCTTAGAGAGTGTGCTGTAAAGCACTATGAAGTGATACATAATTTAAGTGCTATTGCTATTTATTTTTATAAGTACAAGTTTCAGTTTTTGAGTTCAATAACTACCCAGATACCACCAGAGTCTGTTGAGATAAGGCAGTGATGGCAAACCTTTTAGAGACCGAGTGCCCAAACTGCAACCCAAAACCTACTTATGCATCGTCGGGTGCCGGGTGGGTGTGGCCCATTGGTGGGTGTGGCCCATTGGCTGGGCGTGGCTGCGGTGGTAACGGCAGACAAGGTGGGATTAAAAAGTTCAATCAATCAATTCCAACTTTGCAAGATCTTTTTTTCCCCCCCAAGTTGAAATTGACTGATTGAACCTTTTTTTGTTTTGCACACGGTGGTGGAGGTCTAAAGTGAAAAGGTTTTATAAAACCCAGCTGAAGGCCTAGGACTGGGGCGACGGCACGTGTGCCCATAGAGAGGGCTCTGAGTGCCGCCTCTGGCACCCGTGCCATAGGTTTGCCACCACTGAGATAAGGCATTCGGGAATGATTGGGAGTTCACCGCACCCCCCAACTTTTTGAGAAGCAAAGTAAAACAGCTGCAAATGCAAACACAGCATTTTTTTAAAAAGAGAGAGAGGGGAATAAGCCTTTTAATTAATGAGGGGGAAAAACCCTGGCTGCCTTTTCTTGTGAATTATGTACCAATTTCTTGTGCTGCATCTGCTTCTGGGTGAGGGTGGAGAGGAGAAACCTGGGAGAAGAAAGCTTTATGACTTTCTTTTTTGCAGACAAAACCGGAATTGGATGCTGGAATAAAGAATACTTTCTGTTCCATGCACTGCATGAAGTAACGTAATTGCAACCATCTTCCAAAATCATATGCAAGAAATAATTTCTTCGAGGACTCCATGCGAAGCAAAACTGAAAACCTTCTTTGGCATTCATTTGTTATGCTGTAGTTTGTTTTGGTCCAAGCTGCCCGTGTGGTTGTATGTATTTATTGTTCTGCATTTGTAAGCCATCCAAAGTCTGTGGGAGTGGGTGGCTATTACAATAATAATAATAATAGTCAGTGTGCTGAGAACTACATCCTATGCAATTTATTTCCAGGCTTTTTCTACGGGATATTTCAAATACCTTAAGAGCGAAGAAAAGCTAAAAGAAGCCACTGAGGCTTTTCACTTATTGTTTGTGCAAAAGCTTTTGTGGGTCTGCTGGGAAGAGAACATATGGCCCAAACCATAGAAAAATACTGATGCATACCTAAACATAATGCAACAGAAGGAATCAAAGAAAAACATTTATGAACGTCTATGAATGAATAGAAAACTTCTACAACTTAGAAGGAACTTTTGTTTTCTATCTTTTTTTTTCCATTTTCACAGCTGGAGAGGTAGTTTGGTGTAATGGTGATGGCCTAGGAAGCAGGAGATTACAGGTAGTCACAGGTAGTGACTGCTCGAAGTTACAACAGCACCGAAAACAGTGACATATAGTCAGTGGTGGGATTCAAATATGTGAACAACCGGTTCTTTGTGTGGATGCGCTTCTGGAAGTCCATTCTGGGCCTGAGCAACAAAAGTTTAGCTACCAGTTCGGCCGAAGTGGTGCGAACTGGCTGAATCCCACCACTGCGAATGGTTGTTTTTGACACAACTGTTGCAGCATTCCAAGAGTGACATGATCAAAATTCAGGTGCTTGGCAACTGGCATGAATCTGTAATGGTTGCACTGTTCCGAGATCATGTGATCACCATTTGTAGCCTTGCCATCAGGCTTCTTACAAGCAAAGTCAATGGCGGAAGCCAGATTTGTTTAATGACCACATGACTGACTTAACAAATGCAGCAATTCGTTTAACAACTGTGGCAAAAGGTGATAAAATGAGGCACAACTCACTTAAGAACTGCCTTCCTTATTAACAGAAATTTTGGGCTCAACTGTGGTTGTAAGTCAAGATTACCTGTATTGGTTCTAGGCCTCCCTTAAGATTGAAAACCAGTTGGGTGACTTTGGGCCAGTCACTGAAATTATACTTTACTAGCAACAGAAACTTTAAAAAAAACCAAAATAAATGTTTAGACACCATTCCTATTTTGACCCTTAGATTATATCTATAGTGGTACCTTAAACTAATAGTAAGATCCATTTCAGCACCTTTCACACATATTTACCAATATATAACATTACATAGCTAATTTTGCATTTTTTTTTTATCAGAGGTTGCCAACTTTTTTGGCACCAGAAATAGGTTTTTTGGAAGACACTTTTTCCATGGACTGGAGAAGGGAAGAGGAGCAGATAATCTAGACCCTTGCATGCAGAGTTTTGCTCACCTGCCGCTCATCTTCAGCTGCGTGGCCTGGTTCCTAACAGGCCACGGACTGGTACTGGCCCATGGCCCAGGCTTTGGGACCCCTGATTTACATTATTTAGGAGTTTAATAAATTGCTGCCATCCAGATCTCTCCCTATGAATTTGAGCTTTGAATTATTTAACATTCTTTTCATACTAAGTACCAGGGGTAATGCTTGGACGATAGCCAGAGGTATAAATAATGTCTAATAATTTTCACCTGCTCTATTTGTGTCCAAAATCTGCTCCGGAAGGTTGGGAGATCCTTTAGGACAGGTCTGGGGATGCACGGCAGGAAAGAGAAATCCCATCAGGCAAGCAAAAATCCACTTGCATGATGCTAAATGAATGCTACATTTCCTAAGAGAGTGCTGTTTGCTTTCTGGTCAATTATGACCTAATTGTGCTGAACCAGATAAAAAGCAGCAATTCCACTTGATTAAACCTGACTCTTGTCCAAGTCCCACATAAAGCAATGGCAAAAACAGATTTTAGAATAAAATATGGTACCTAGTTGAATGAAGTGCTGTCATTCTATTGTAGGAGAGTCTTTCAAAAAGCTCCCGGATTTTCCTCAACACAAGCCATTCTTATTTATTTATTAAATTTATACCATAAGGGAAATGTTGGGGAACACCTCTTAAATACTGCTGAGTATTAAAGTAAAATAGATCCTAGAGAGGAGCCAAATGCAGGAAAATATATTGCTGGCTGATAGAAACTTTAGGTCCCTACCCATCCATCGAGAAACCTATATCTCATTGTATGTATCTGGCTGCATTTCCCCCTGGATTGTATATATATGCTGTACCTAGGAGAGTGTGGATCAGCTCTTGCAACAGAAAATCCTCTTATCCCAACCCAGTCCAGTAGCTGACAACAGCAGATTGCAACATTCCAGGATTCCCAGCTAAAAAAGAACATCGCCTTTCCAAAAAGAGGGTTCTTCCTACAAAACGTCAGCTACTAATCAGAGAGAGAACGCGAGTATAAAAAATCACACTGCTAAATCATTTATGTAGCTCTCCATCCACAACCACTATAAGTATACATAATAATTAAAGCTTAGTCAGGATGATAATGTCCTCATGGCTATGGGTCATACTAGTTGGGAATTACGGGGCATCTGTGCAAAATATCTGGATGGCACCAAATTGTATAAAGTTGCATACTCTAAATAAATTGTATGACATTCCTGCTCTGGGGGAAAGGGGAGTTCAAAGAAAATCAAGCAGAGATTTATTCTGCCTTTCTCACCAAAGCTACTTCCAGCTAACTTTTTTGCAAGGATCCCTGAACCCCGGAGAGCTTTTTTTTTAATGAATGGATGGATATTTATAGTCAAAGCCACCGACTTTCATTTATCATATCACGCCATGTACCTGTATTACAAATGTTTGTTCCTTGAAGAATTTTTCCCATTTAAAAAGGTTTAAGCTCTCTACAGTGTTCTTAAATCAAATTAGAAAACCAAGTCATATTTTGTCCCAGAATAGTAGAGTAATGGGAACATCTACAATCCGTGCAAAGGCAGACATTTTACACCAAACCCTTTCCAACCTGGTTTCCTAGAAACTGCAGGACCTAGGATTTCTAGGCACCATGGACGTTGACTGAAGGTTTAGGAAGATGCAGTCTTATCATCTTTGAAGGAAGTCAGGTAGAAGAAAAACAGATACAGCCTGTTCTCCCCACTATACACTGTATTTATTTGAAATCAATGGGTAAGAGATGACCAGGCGGAGCCCGAGGGCAGGGTCAAGCACATCATCAGTTTGAAGTCATTACATTCCCACAAGAAACCTAACTCCAGTGCCTCCCCCCCCCGTGAATTCCATTGACCCTTATCTAGCACCAATTTGGCTTTACCGTTAATAGATCATTCTCAAAAAATGGCTCCCGAGGACAGGAAGCACATTTACCAGAAGGCAAGCTGGATGAAATTATAACACTTCCTCTCAGGGTGCCTTGTTTTTTTCTGAGTCTACAGTACACTTCAAAGCAAATCCTGGGCTGTAGTCTCTCTCTCTCTCTCTCTCTCTCTCTCTCTCTCTCTCTCTCTCTCACTGATGGAAAATATAAAATCTGCCCGTCGTTTTCCATGAACAACTTTGAGTTCAATGCAGGGCTAGAGGCATTGTAAAATAAATATAAATTATTCACACAAGCTTCAGATTTTTGTTTGACACTGTTGTCATATTATGATTTTGAAATAATTCCAATATCCAGAACCACTTCAAACACATTTTATAAAACACATGGATGTTCATTTAAGATATTTTCACTATATATTGAATATCTTTTTCTTTCAAAAGTTCCAAATACAGAAAAAAAAATGCGGTTTCTTTTCTCATTCCCCTGGCTGCTTGTAAGTACATTTAACATGTCTAAATGTTTGCTGGACAATGATTCAATCACATCTCAGCTGTCAGAACATGCTTTTTTGCTGCACCTTCATACTTTCCCTTAAGACTTGAGAATTTTTCTATCTAATTGGAACAGACTGATGTTAATATTTTGAAAATCTAGTGGCACCCTCAAGTGTTCAAATATAGCAATTGCAGCTTTGGTAGCATTTTCAGATACAGTACTCAAACGTTTTCATCTTGGCATAAAAGCTCTTTTGTCCAGACTAACTTTTTATCTAAATTGTCCATCTCCAAAAGTATGAATCTTTATCACTGACATCTATCATAATCCATGCATATTTTTATCTACAATTACGCCCCCTGGATCAACCCATACACTTACGGTATCTACATTATCTAGTGCAGGGCTTTTCAACCAGTGGTACGGGTACCACCTGTGGTACATTGGCACCTGGCAGGTGGTACGCGAGCATCCTAGAAAAGTAGCGGGGGAGGGGAATGAGCTGAATCAGTGGCAGCACCGCACAAGCCTGAGCGAGAGACGGCTGGAGCTGCAGGCCTGTCAGGGCTCAGTGGAAGCGCCAGGATCAGCGCTTCTTCGGGGCTGTCAGGGCTCAGTGGAAGTGCCAGGATCTGCGATAGGCTCCAACTGGAGCTCGGCGCTGATCCTGGCGCTTCTGCTGAGCCCAGAAGAAGCGCCGATCAGCTGGAATGTTGCAGCATCTCCAGGGTCTTGTGATTTACATTCAGATGCTTGGCAACTGATTCATATTTATGACGGTCACAGTGTCCCAGGGTCATATAAAGTGACCAAAATCTGCTGCAACCACCCAGCAGACGGAGGGGGAATAAAAACCAAGCACCCACCCCCACCCCACCCCCGCTGCCAATCCTCAACAGAAATGCTCACAACAATGAAAACCTCGGACAGGAGGAAGAGCGCAGCCGGGTGGGCAGGCAGGTGTCTTGCTCGGCTGTGGCTTCGGGGGCACTTTCTTCAGTGCCATTGTAACTTCGAACAGTCACTAAGCGAACTGTTGTAAGTCGAGGACTACCTGCACTTCATCACTTTTTTCCTCTTTTTTTTTGGGTCATCAGTTTTTTGACACCTTGCTAGGCGACTGGTGGTACTCGGATATTGCCATATCCTAAAAGTGGTAAAATGGGTGAAAAGGTTGAAAAGCCCTGATCTGGTGCAGTGGTGGGATTCAAATATGTGAACAGCCGGTTCTCTGTGTGGATGCCGCTTCTGGAAGTCCATTCTGGGCCTGGGCAACAAAAAATTAGCTACCGGTTCTGCCGAAGTGGTGCGAACCAGCTGAATCCCACCACTGACCTAGTGGCTAAGGAGATCCAGCAGTGTTAGGCAACCTGGTGCCCTGCAAATATTTTGGCCTGATATCAGACCCAGCTTACATGACCAATAATGAAAGACTGTAGACGTTACAGCATTACATGGTTATTTCTCAGACATTTCCACTACTTCCGCTTTATTAAACAAACCGCTTTGTTAGGAATAAGTCTAGGATAGTCCATCCCCTTCTGTCTTCCTACACTGGCTGGAGGAGAAAATTCTCAACAACATAGGTCAGGAATTTCCCAGAAGGACCATGCTTGGCAGAGATACCTAGCAGATGATGAGGCCAATTAAATTCACCATTAGTATTTCTTCAGGCTTCTTTTGCTTTTGGAAACTGTCCAACTTTTCCTTCCTGAAAAGTTGGAAATGGATACTACCAGTAACAACAGTGCTATTTGTATTCCATCTTTCATATATTTTAACTATGATGCTCTCAATAGTGCCATCAAATCCATTTCCATGGGTTTTTGAACAAATGCCAATATTTTTAACATGCAGTGCAATTCTTTCTTCTTTTCTATTGCTATTTCTTCTTCAGCAAGTCCTGTACTGTATGTAGAACATTTGTCATCCTACCAGGTCTCAACTATACCTTTAAATTATTTATTGCCCTATAATAAAAATCCAAGCTCATTCCATTTAATTTCTATAATCCAAACTTGAGTATGTAGATAATTAAGGCAGTGAACTTTATGAATTAATGCTTTTTCCTGATTTTTCACTGAATTAATGCTTTTTCCCAATTTTTCACTGAACCATTTAATAAGTTCTAGTATAGTTATTTCCATTCACTCTTCATTCATTCTTGTTTATAGATTTTCCAAAATTCAATGTAAGGTCCTTCTGACCAGGTTGCACATGATTTGGCCAAGCACAGCAGATATCCAATCTCTCCTAAGGAACCACTGCTCTAACACAGTGTTTTTCAAATTTGGCAACTTTAAAATCTGTGGACTTCAACTCCCAGAATTCTGGAAATTGAAATCTACACATCTTAAAGTTGCCCCGTTCAGGAAATACTACTTTAACAAATCATTTTCAAAATTCTTCTTTCCCTCTCCATCATCTTTCATTAATTGAAGAATGTATGAAAATACCTACCAAGCTCTCAAATATTCCAGTTTTCTTCACAGTCCAAGATGTGGTTAAAACTGATCTTGATAGTTATCACTTGTTCTGATATAAAAGAGCAGGAAGGGATATATGCAATGGTGGGATTCAGCCAGTTTGCACCACTTCGGCAGAACCGGTAGCTAATTTTTTGTTGCCCAGGCCCAGAATGGACTTCCGGAAGCAGCATCCACACAGAGAACCGGTTGTTCACATATTTGAATCCCACCACTGGATATATGTCAATCGGCTTAATGAGTCATAGCAATTTTCTCTCATTCTCGGCTCTGCTCCCAACTGTACTTCATGAGCAGTGAATCCAGACAGCACATATTTGTTCCTCATAGTAAGAAGTCATCTTCTTTGTCTTTTTGTAGATAGCAATTGCATTGTGCTGCTATTCAGCTGTCCAACCTCTCATCTTCTGTCTAGCCCAGCCTTTTGTTTCTTCCTTGCAAACTCAGAGGGCCTTCTCCGACAGCTTATTACTGAATTCCAACATTGTAGATTATCTTCTGTAAATACCTCTTGTTTCTCTCACTTTTGTTTGTTGGGCTTGCGGCTTTGTTTGATTCTTATTCTTATGGATCATTATGTTTTCTTTCAGTTCCCGTTGTTCTGTTTCTTTTATTTAAATCTAATAAACCTTCATCCTGCCTTACAATTTGAAGCATGGTTTTGCACTATTTCACTTTCCAGCACAAGCCTGCACTTGCTTCATAGACGGCTTGTTTTGAGACAAAAACACAAACCTGCCACAAGTATTTTGGGTCATGCACGCATAATCAGATCTGTTCTTTTTCACTTCTGTTTCTTAACCTAGAGAAATGTTTTTGGACCTTCTTGTACTTACCTAAATTCTTAGGTTGGTCATGTACACAACGTCAACTCAGAGGGGAAATTAATTAGGGGCTTCATACTTGAACTTCCCTGCTATAGCCAATGGCCATGACCTTACCACAACTAAGAAAACTGTGATAACACTTGTACCTGTGATACCTTACTTTATCACTATTATAAATATACAATGTTTGTCCTCTTTACTTTAAATGGGCAAAGATAATCCTTGCTGAATATTATCACTGATCCAATATCACATTTTACTTACACAGCTGAAGTTTCAAGAGAAAAAAAATGATAAAGAACAATAAGTTAAGGCAGGGTACCCAATCATAGAGCACTCTAAGAGTAACACTTCCAGTCTGAATAATCAATAAACAATTCCATTGGTGGCTTGGGGAGATGTAATTCTAATCTGGGGAACACTAAAACAGAATATGTTTTCATTCCACTCCCTTTTTAAATCATCTCTTTCTTCTTCCAGTTTCAAGATGCAAACTCCATACAATTAAAAGCTAGAATGAAACCTCAAAGAACCGCATGCTGAGCAAAATCACAGCATTGGATACCAAAGACAAAAATTGTATCCTATAATTGAAAGAGTCCTAGTTCAATTTAACAGAACTCTGTTAGAAAAATCACAATTCTGACTCGTACTGTTTAAACTGGTTTCCTTCAGAGCAATAAGGAATGGAAAATACAATAGTTACAGAGACAGACTAGATTCTACCATTAGTGAAAGTAGGACCCTGCAAAATAGGGCAACAGTACTGAAATATTCATACACCAACCAATTAAGATATTTATATTTAATCTTGCATTTTTAAATAAGATTTCCTCTAGGTAGGCAAACTCATATTAATCTATGCAAAATGATAATTAGATTAACATTCATAATTGGAAACTGGCTGGTAATTTTAACAGATGGGAAGGAAGAATGAAAGGACATTGTTATAGGAAGTGTGGGGCAGTGAAATGTCAAATACAGGAAAAGCTAGAAGAAACCACCTGGCTGGCTTTAAATAAGAATGGCTTCCCCCCCCCCCAAAAAAATAGCAAGTTGTTAAAAAAAAAAGACCATCTTTACCATTTCAATTTAGCATCTATGTATCTGATCTGAACTGATAACAGCAACAGTAATTTTCTCCCCAGGTGAATATGCAGCAATAATCCTACTATAGGAAATATTAGAAAAATAATTTCCTAAAAATTTCCTATTTTTTATTAGAAAAAATAAATATACCATCATCGCTATAATAATAAATGTTAATATTACCACATAACAAATCCTTATGGTCAAAAATATTGTGCCAGGTTGGCAGTGGCCAAAATGGTGTATTTTGGAATTTTTTCCAAAATATTCCAGCTGGGCTACAGTTCAGCAGAACAGCACTCTGACATATTTTGTTTATTCTGCTTCAGCCAAAATCTTCAGGCAAAGATGACACAGTCAGTACATCTCATCCCTCTCGTCTCTTCGCGGCTTGGGCTACACCTCATCTGCTGATTTTTTCCTTTTTCTTTTCTCCCTTTATCTCAGTGGTTCTCAACCTGTGGGTCGGGACCCCATTTCGGGTCGATCGACCATTTCACGGGGGTCGCCAAGCAAGGCTGTCCGCCATTTTTTTGTCCGCCATTTTTCCCCCTTTTCCGGCGGGTGCCTTACCTCCCTTGGGCTGGGCCAGCTGGTGGTCGGCCTGCTCCGTCTCTGCCGCTTGCCAGCTACGCCTCGGCCGGCGCAGGGGGCGGAACCACGCATGTGCGGCGCTCCTGGGCAGGGAAAGTCCTCAACTTACAACCGGTTGGGTAGTCCTCGACTTACGACCGGTTTAGTCCTCAACTTACGACCGGTTTAGTCCTCGACTTACGACCGGTTGGGGTCGCGGCATTAAAAAGGTTGAGAACCACTGCTTTATCTCTTCTTTAGCTACGGTACCAATGTCTTGCATTCAAGAGTAGCATACTGAACCAGCCATCTGCCGCCTATCGTCCCAGCATTCTTTTCCTTATCTCCACTCAGCCATGTTAATGTCCTTGGCCTGTTCCCTTTCTCCCCCAACCCCCCAAAACACAAGTTTGTGAGTTTCAGTCTAGATACAGACCATCCAGAATAGTTGTTCTGCATATGAAATGCTTGTGCGGCAAAATTTTATACATCCCTAATTCAAGAGGTGCTTTGAAATGTGCAGGACTCTGCTTCCAGAAGGATTCTTCCCAGCTTCTTATCTATTTTCCATTACAATTTTGAAAGTTCGTAAAGCTTTCACCTTAGCCAGGCTGGATGCGTTGCCCTCGGCAGTCCTTTTTGGACGGTTTAAGGGCATTCCTATGCACCTTCGGTTGTGTCCATGTGGTGATGGCTCTATAGAAACCCTAAACCACATGCTGCTTCATTGTTCTTTATATAAAGACTCTAGACAGATTCTTATATATCCGATATTGAAGAGGTTTCCAGGTAGGGGATATGAATTTTATCTAAAGTTGCTACTTTCGGATAAGGATCCGAAAATATCAATTCAGGTTGCCCAATTTTGTGCCACCATTTGCACAATACGCCACACCATTATCAAGGTCTGGAAAATTTTAATATAATGTTTTATTTTGAGAATTTCGGATTATATTACATTGATTGTTTGATGGTTTTATATTCTGTAAATATGGAAGTAAAATTGTCACTGTTGTTACATTTTGATTATGTCTGGCCTTATGGCTGTAATAAACAGATTTTTTTAAGTGCAGGACTACAAATGAAGCTCTTCTCCTTCAGTCATTAAAGCAGTCATGTTCCTTATGTGGCTCCTATATGAGGTTGCTTTGGAAGCTGTTCCTGAGTGTTTCTGCATGAACGAGAAAGAAATGGCTGTGCGTGTATGTGCACACAGACCCAGCCAAAGCAGATTTCAAATCAACTATGCATGCAAAATATGCAGTTTTAACAATGAGATGAGAGAGGAGCTTCGTTTGCACTCCCATATATTGTGAAGTATCTCTTTATACACTTCTATTATGTACAGATCCCAAATGAAGCAGAAGGTATCTATCTTTTGGTGATGATCATTACCAGATTTGAAACTCCCCAGAGTGTATACAACTGGAAAAAAAATGTTGTATATCAATATTACTACCATGTAGCATAAAGCAGGATACTAAACACTAAACAGAAAAACTAAGTAGAAAAAAAATCAAACTAGCCAAATCATAAAAATATAGTAACTTCAAAGCATGATGACAACAAAACAAGAGACATCAAACAAGTACTTGTTCTCCATTCATGTAAAAAGGAAATTAGCTTTAAAAGCTAAAGACTTGACAGAACAACTACCTAAATTAACAGTTCCTAACCTTGATTCTATAATCTCAACCACTGGCACTGCTGAGTAAGGATTACAAAGCACACTAGTCAGCATCTGGGTTAAATTTAAGTTAGAACCCATTTAAAAAGCTAATTGAGAACAAAGCACAGCTTTATTAGATGAATCATGTTTAGCCATCAAACAAAAATGCAACTAACCCATTATAGCATTAACACAGAACAACTTACTCAGGTGCTAACAACTCTACAATAAGAAGTTTGTGCACTGTCTCTTGATTTAGAGAAAGATTCTTTTAAGATAATACATCAAACGCTATTTAGCTGAATATTCTTTCTTAGAGAAATTAAATGACTAAGACCAACAATTCATCAGTTTTTTTAATTAGCTCTGTAAATAAGCCAAAGGCTTAATGAGAACAGTAATCTGCACTGGAATTCATTTTTATCTATTACTCTTGCATAGATAAGCCTGACCAGTATTTTGTTTCTATTTGAAAAAGAGATACTGTAGCTGCTGCCTGGCATTATAACAATTAGATTTCTGAATAAAGCATTTAGATAAAAGCTTTGTACTGCTCTTCTTGGTAGTGATGATGGAGACAATTAAGGACAATAAGTAGTTTTCTGGACAGCTGAAAGGGAAGAGGTTCAGTTTCTGCTCTGAAGTTAATGCCAAATGACTATTTCAAATAATCTATCATTTTTACTCTCCTTCAATTTATATAAACCAGCGGTCTCCAACCTTTCTGGCTTGGTGGACTGGTGGCAGTGGCGGCAGCAACAGTGTGGGGAGAAGAGGGGGTGATTTCGTGTGCATGCGCACCACTTTCACAAACACAGGTGTGCATGCGTATGAACACACTCACCCGCCACTTCTGGGGCCCGATTCTGAATGGCTGCAGCTCGGCCCTGGCCTTGGCGACCCTTTATATAAACCAAATATTCTATAGTTCTCCCAAACCTCTGAGTCCATGAGGCCATTATAAGTTACTATCTAGCACATCTGGAAAGCATCACACATTACACGGTATCCAAAATCCCTTTCAGAAAAGCTACATTTCAAGGAGTCATTTCTTGTGGCATCTTTTTCAACAATGATTCACCAAGTATTGTCCGAAAACCCCTTTGGAAGAGTTCTGTATTCAGTTTCTTCCACATGGCAACACAATGCTGAGTAAAGACAAATCTCCAAAGGCATCATTTTTCCATCCCTGGAAGTCAGTACTTCTAGCTATGGCCTTCTAACCTTCCCAAAATGGAGGGCAACCAACTGCTTCTTCTGGCATGAATAGTCTGGAAAATTCTAGTGGCACTAAGCCATACCACGCTTGATATATGAAGATCAGACCTTTAATCAGCACTCAGAAGCTAAGAGATAATCAATACATGTAATCAACAAACAAGTGAAATATAAGCCAAGAAACCATACCTTTGAACAACCAGACCACTGTACAGGAAGTCCTCAACCTATGACCACAATGGAGCTCAACATTTCTGTTGCTTCGCAAGACATTTGTTAAGTGAGTTTTGCCCCATTTTTTTTACCTTTCTTGCTACACTTGTTAAGTGAATCACGGCAGTTGTTAAGTTAGCAACATGGTTGTTAAGTGAGTCTGACTTCCCCATTGACTTTGCTTGTCAGAAAGATCGCAAAAAGTGATCACATGACTCTGGGACACTTCAACCGTCATAAATATGAGGCAGTTGCCAAGCCACTGAATTTTAATCACGTGATCATGGGGATGCTATAACAGTGTGAAAAGTGGTCATAAGTAACTTTTTTCAGTGCCGTTGTAACTTCAGTCACTAAATGAACTGCTGTAAGTCGAGGACTACTTGTGTGTCTGATATTTGAAAACAGCCACATGTGCATTTTAATATGATTATTTCAAGATGACAATTATTATTTACAATTTACTACTTGCAGTTTCCACACAATAGTTTTTATAATGCTCAGCTGGTTGGGAAAACAACACTCCAGCTTAGAGAAAGCACTGATTATGTATCATTATTTAAATAAAGAATTAAAAAAACCTAAAACTAAAACTAAACCAATGGAAACTTTAACAGGAGTGGGAAATCCGGGCTCTGGTCCTTTCTTAAGTACAAAAGCCAGCTGGATGGTTTTGAACCAATTCTTATCCCTAGGCTGAGAAGTCAAAAAATATCTATCCATCAACTCACAATGCACCATTGTGATAGGTTAGCCCATAACCTTCATAGCTGACTGAGGAATTCTGGGAGTTGAAGTCCATGAGTCATAAAAGAGCCCAGGTTGCCTACCCCTGGGTTAGCCCATAACCTTCAAAGGAGACTTTCATTTTGCAGTGCATTGATTCATAAAATACATACACGTGCACACTCATGCATGCAAATACTTTAAATGTGTCTGTATATTGTTCACACACACACACACACACACACAATCCCATCCAATTGTCACAAACTGTTGAATGAAACACAAATTATTGAGTGAAACACGATGAATAAAGTAAATTTAAGAGGATAAATCCTATAATGTCAAATCTAGTCATGGAACTAACAGGAGAAAAAAAATATATGGGAAACACATAAGGGGTAAAATTGAAAGTGCCTTTTCCCTTAGCGATAAAACCCAAATGAAGATGTTGCTGTTAAAAAGATGCGGCATGGATAGTTTCTTCTTAGAAATGATAAGCATGCATGCGTTTCCAAAATGTCAAAAAAAAAAAAAATCCCAAGCAAACACAAAAAAGGAGTGGAGAACAGATGGTGTTTCAATGGCACCCTCATGCAACAAGGGTTTTCTAAAGTACATACCTAGAAAGATTCTCTTGGGAGCTGTTTTGATTTCTTCATCCTTACTATCTGCAGCTATATTAAAATGTTGAAGAGAAAGCAAAGACAAAACAAAATAGTTTGACTCCTCATAATAGCAAGCTGTGAAAGTGCTCTAAATTAGCTTAAAGTTAAGACAGCTTCATGGCAGTCATCACGCTAGAATGCTCTTTTATATTTAAAAAAAAAAGCAATTTAATTCGCTGGATTCTGATATTAGGCATTCATACTGTACTCCCCAAAATTGAGAAAAACAGAAAAATCATTTAGAAAACATAAAGGACAAGAACCATAGCTTAAGCAAATATTGAATGCATAGATCAGTATCAAGCAATTATATTAGTTATCTATTTTACACCGCTTTACATTTTTTCGCTAAGAGGATTGTGAAAAAAAAAATTAAGCAAAGGTTTAGCTTAAATAAATCAAAACAGCATGTAAGAGCTCATCTCAGACGATAAATGATGCTTTACAATAATTCAAGAGATAAATATGTACAACAAGCTTATCTTAAATGCCAATAATTGAATTACAATATGAATAACAAATAAAATTTTAAGCTATATTCACTTATCCAAAGTGGTACAAAACTACAAAACCAGCAATTATTTTCATTCTTTGTAGCCAACAAGATCTATTGTTTGATAAAAACAGTTAAATTCTGTTCAAAACAATTCTAAATTTTGCAAATCTAGGAAATTGATATATGGATATTGAAACAAAGTAAATAAATTGCCTTTGATCGCCACATATGTGTATCTCTTAAACATATACTAAACCCAAACATTCACATTTACAAATTCATGTATAAAAATAAAAAGCATGAATTCAAAATAAAAAGCCAACAATACATACTATCAAAACAGGTTTTTGGATATTTCAGGCCATTAATTCATAGAACTCGGTATTTAAATCGTACAAGAACATGAGAAAAAATTTCTTGCATTAAAATTAGAAAATGACATTTCAGAAAACACTCCAATGTACGCTGCTTACTAAGGTAATAATAAGGAGGATACATTTGAGTGAATTACCCTTCTTAAGCAGAACAAGTTTCATATAAGAATAGACCAGAAATATATAAATTAAAGAGCTTTGAGCTACAGATTGGGTCATAAAACAGATGACTCAAGAAGAAAATTCAACAGTGAAGGCTCAATATTGACTGAAAAGCAAAGAGGAGACTAGATCTTAAAACAAATCTTTGATTAAAAGTTTATGAAAAGGCTCAATAATTCGCAACAATTTAACAAATATTCCAACCAGCACAAAACAGACTGTTTATAGATCCTCTAAGATTTTCCCATTAAGATTTGTTTCATGTAACACATTATGTCAGTATTAGGCAATGTGAAAATCATTACCGTAATTTCCTCCCAGAATTAGCTGCATGAGTGAAGGAACTTGGTTTTATATATATACACTGAAGCTAACCCATCCAATCAGAAAAGGACAAATATGGATTTAGGAGAATTAATAAGGTGAATAGACATATGGATGGACAGACAGGAAGGAAATCTAGCAAGTCTGCCTTCTTTGCATTGCCATATCGCACTTTAAGATGTTTGGACTTCCAGAATTCCCTAGCCAGCATGCCACCTGGGAATTCTGGGAGTTGAAGTCCACACATCTTAATGGCTTCCAAGTTTGAAAAACACTGGTATATCTGAATTGAGGAGGAGGGGAAAATAAGCGTGCGTAGATCTGTAAATTATATACATATTTCATGGGCTCATGACATCAGCTTTTTCTCTCATTTCTGTTATCAACCAACTTTCTTATCATCACAAAATGAAAAAGGAACATTTACAAAAGCTGAAGTATGAGAAAACTGTAGAATATTTGTTGTACTGCAACGGAAATATATATGCATGTGATAGTCATACCCTATTCCCACATTTTGTATTTGAAGGTCACACATAACTTGATGGAAGCCATTTGAACCTCTAAGAGATAAGAGTGCTGACTAGCTTGTCCCACAATTCATCTATATGTCACAGTGTTTGTTATCACCACCACATTCATGATAGATGGTAGGACTGATCCATAAAATGATGGAATGTTACGCTTCTGAGCAGAACGAGTACAAAATGATATTTCAAGTGGATATCACATGACATTAGAGCAATGAATGAGACACCAAGAAGCATATGAGTATATAATAACAATCTGGGAAAGAATGATCTTTCGTCTACAATTTTGCAAAAGAGAACAACAGAAGCCATTTCTGTAGTTCACTACTCCAATAAATAGGATCACTGTTTGAGAATTGCTTTGATTAGGATTTAGCATATTCATACACACACAAATAAAAGTAAATGCTTTCAAAATAAATTACATTTCCTTAATTGGAATGCTCTTTGTGTGTTAGATTATCAAAACAGAGTTTTGCCAAAATATAATGGAGCCAAAGAAAAGAGAGGAGAAATAATGTATTACAGAATCAATACGCAATGATTTCAACCAACCTGAAAAGGAACGTCGTTTTATATTCAACTCATTGGCCACACGTACTTCAGTGCACAATTTCAGCATCAATAACATTGTGGCTATCATTATAATGCTTTGCAATAGTAAAGGTGACTCAAAATGTCTCCCAAACCTAAAAGAAGAAAAAGAGATATCAAGTGGTTTAACAGCCAAAATCTTAATAGTTGAAATATAAAGTGCAAGCACTAAAAGGGAAAAAAAGACACTTTCATAAAACAAAATTCAGATTGGATATAAATTAATTTTCTGATTATCAAATTGTTCCAAGAACCGATCACCATCTTAAATCTTGGTAGGGAGCTAGCATATAAATCTATAACTAGAGAATCTTCTGACAAAGTCACATAAGATGCCAAATAAATTGTTCTGGGTAATTGTAGAAAAATATAACAAATAATGGAGAACAAAATTAGCAAATCAAGACTAACTTTTTTACATATTGGAGAAAAAAATTATAAAATAGTGGTACTGGAGATTCTTAATTTTAAATACAAACTTTTTGCCAATGAACCTAAATCTATGCCCAGAAAATCAGTTTCTCCCAGTAAAACCACTAGAGGGAGATCCCTTCTCCTCCTAAGCATTTACAGATCATTAATAAAATCATACACATGTAACAGCTTCACAAAACACATTCAAATATCTTAAATTAATACTTAATATTCATATATACTATCATTTTTAACTTAGCCATATTCATTTGCAGTATGGCAAGTGTAACCAACTAGGCTTCGTTCAGCACCAATTCCAATGGCCTTAACTTTGCAGGTGATTAATAAGGCATGCGTTCAGACAATCCAAAAATGAAATTATAATCAATAATTAAGAAATACTGTTTAAAGAACACTGGGGGCTAATAGCACACAAAGCAATAAAAGACTCACTTGGTATTTAACACTTGTGCTTGCAAGTTTGCTGATAAACATAAAAGATCTTAACTGTCTTTGGGTCATTCAGTTCAGGGAGCCAAAGTGTGTTCCAGGAAAGGCAGTGGTGAATTTAGTATCCTGGCTTATTGCCATAGCAAAAAGAGAAAGCTTAGCAAATGCAGCATTTTCACATACACACATGCAAATATCCTAAAGGCACGCACCTTTTGCACCGCAAAAAGTTTCTGGACAAAACAGGGAGAAAGAATTCGCTTGCATTTGCAACTCTGAGCTGTTTGTACTATCCAACGTTTGGAATAAAAAAAAACAAAAAGCAAAAGGAGAGTTGCTGGTGTCCTCTGGATAAAAACAAAAGGAAAAGAGAGAGAAAGCAAGAAAAAGGAGAGAAACATGTTCTCTTCTAATATGCTGAGTGGTTGAGAGCACTGGGAAGGGGGGATTTTAATAAATTATCAGGAAGGTGTCACCCAGAAAGATTTGTTTCCTGGGCTGATGAGAAAGGGGAAAAGGAAGAGATCTTTAGTATCGGAATCTATGATGAGCAGAATATTTTTCATTATTATCCTAACAAAAGCCTTCACTGAAATGTCTGGGTTTCACAACATAACTAACTTCACCAGTGGAATTGTTCCAATGGTTCAAGATTTACTGTTTAGGGTTATGTTTATGTATAAACATTTATATAGCCTATTCTTCCTTTTAGGAAAGTTTGAAGCCACCAGATCATACCTTGTCTCTCACAGCGTCTCTTGCTTTTGGACATCTGTAATTTCATATGTATTAATCAGTCAATTGGAAACATGGAGAGAATTCAGCAGGAGTGCTTACAGACGTTTTACTAAGTACATTGGGACTATCTTGTCTGAGTTTTAAGGGAATCTCCAAGTGTCCATGATGGAATCTTTCCTTTCAACTGCAGACTATATGAACCACGTTTATCCAACATATGTGAGAGCTTCCTGACAATTCCCTTTGTTCTTGAGACATGGATATTATGCAATATTGCATAATATCCCACAGTCAAAAGCTTTCCCAACTCCTTCTATGTTTGGGCTAAGTATTACCCCCAAGGGGTGAAATCCAACAGATAAAAGATAGCTGTAGCCAAGAAATTGTTTGTTGTTGTGAAGTCACTAAGTTGTGTCTGACTTTTTGCAACTCCATGGACCATAGCAAGCCAGGTCCCCCTGTCTTTCAGTGTTTTCCGGAGTTTGCCTAAATTCATGTTCATTGCGTCAATGACACTATCTAACCATCTCATCTTCTGCCATCCCCTTCTCCTTTTGCCTTCAATTTTTCCCCAACATCAAGGACTTTTCCAATGAGCTTTTCTCTTCTCATTTGGTGGCCAAAGTATTTGATCCAAGAAATATTTCTCACCAAAAAGAATTCAAAACTATTTTTATATGGGCTAAACTATGATTGATTATTATCATTAACTTCTAATACTTTTTAATTCTTGAGGATTTCTTTTGTAAGATGAGAAAGAGGAGACTATAAGAGCAGATTGAGTACTGTATATTAATGGTGTTCTTTGTGTCAAACTATGGAAGCAAAAGTTTGTCTTGAAAGAAGGATAGAAAGATGACACTTTTGAAGTTTGGTTTTGGAAGACTCCTGAAAATAGAAAATGGATCACCAAACAAATCAATCCAGTTTTCTCACTCAAGGTGCAAATGACGAGGCTCAAATTATCATATTTTGGACACACTATGTAAAGCCTTAGCCTTCTGAACAAGACTCTTATGCTGGGAAAGGTAAGACAAAAGAGAAGAAGAGGATGACCACCAGCAAACTGGATGGACTCATTTACACTGGTGATAGAATATAATAGAAAACAGAGTTGGAAGGGACCTTGGAAGTCTTCTACCGTAGTCCAATCCCCTGCTCAGGCAGGAAACTCTATATGGTTTCAGACAAATGGTCCAATCTCTTCTCACAAACTTCCTGTGTTAGAGTATTCACAACTTCTAGAGGCAAGTTGTTCCTCTAATTAATTGTTCTGTCACGAAATTTCTCCTTAGTTCTAGGTTGCTTCTCTCCTTGCTTAGTTTCCATGTTAGCTGCAGCATTGAAACAACTGAAGGACCAGGTTAGGGGTAGTTCATCAGAGAAGATGAATGTGGTTGCTAAAAGTTGACATTGACTTGACA
>NW_015386719.1:0-2736 GCF_001527695.2 Protobothrops mucrosquamatus
TATGAACATCCCTCTACAAAAGATGTGGCTCAGAAGCATACAAGAAGAGCAACTAAGATGATCAAAGGCCTGGAAACTAAAACTTACGAAGAATGGCTGCAGGACATGGGTTTGGCTAGTCTAAAGAAAAGAAGAAATAGGGGAGACATGATAGCAGTATTCCAGTATTTGAGGGACTGCCACAAAGAAGAGGGGGTCATGTTATTCACCAAAGCACCAGAGGGCAGGACAAGAAACAATGGTTGGAAACTGATCAAAGAGAGAAGCAACTTGGAATTAAAGAGAAACTTCCTGGCAGTGAGGACAATTAACCAGTGGAATAGCTTGCCTCCAGAAATCATGGGTGCTCTATCACTGGAGATTTTTAAGAAGAGACTAGACCAGTGATGGCAGACCTTTTAGAGACCGAGTGCCCAAAAACTGGCCCTGTCCCTGCTCCACCACTGCTCCGCCCCCGCTCTGCCCCCCATCCCCCGCCCTGCCTGCCCACAGGACCACTCACCACCTCCAGGGCCCGCCGCAGATGCCCAGGCAGCCCAGCAGCGCTATGGCGGCCACACCTTCTGCCCGCACCCTGCAGCATCAACTGCATGATGGGGTGTGAGGGCAGAGTCTTGTCTACGCTGCCTGGCTGCCATGTCCTTGGCTGCGCTGCTCCGTGTGGGCCACGCTCGAGGGCGACTCTCCTTCAGGGGGGCTGCTGGAGAGGAGGGGGTTGCGAGGGGGAGGCAAGGCTGGGGCAACAGCACATGTGCCCACAGAGAGGGCTCCAAGTGCCGCCTCTGGCACCCATGCCATAGGCGTCACCACCACTGAACTAGACAATCACTTGTCTGAGATGGTATACTTCTCCTGCTCAAGCAGGGGGCTGGACCAGAAGGCCTCCAAGGTCCCTTCCAGCTCTATTCTATTCTATTCTATTCTATTCTATTCTATTCTATTCTATTCTATTCTATTCTATTCTATTCTATTCTATTCTATTCTAAAGTTGCTCAACGTTTCAATAAATAAAAGGATCCCAAATGGAGATGCCCTTCCAGCTAAAACGGAAGATGAAGAATAAGGAATATACCTCCAGTGGCTTGTAAGGCAGATCCTCCAATCCAGTTTTCATGCATCCTTGAAAAATCACTAATAGTCCAGGAAGAATTTATATTTCCATCCACTGTCCAGCCACAGGCACCTTCCTCAAAAGAACAATGTGCCCCCTCTGTTAGGCTATCTGGAAAAAAACAGTAAGAGTGATTTTTACAAGAAACAAACAAAAAAATCAATACAGTATATTGTGAAGTACGGTTAACTGTGTACAAAAACTCATCGGTACAGAAAATTTACATTTCTACTAAAATCATTAAATATTTTTTCTTCTTACTATTCTTAATATTAAAAATATAAACTGAAAAAAAATCAGCTTGCCTAGGAATAAGCATCCATCAAAATGTCAAGACCCAAATAATAAGGTATTTTCTGATCTAGGAAATAATGCTAGCACTGGAAATAAAAGTCATTTGTGAAAATTACAGGAAATAACACAATAACAGAGAGGAAAGGACCTTGGAGGTATTCTAGTCCAACCCCTGCTCAAGCAGGAAACCCTATACCATTTCAGACAAATTATTGTCCAATCTCTTCTTAAAAACCTCCAGTGTTGGAGCACCCACAATTTCCTGAGGCAAGTAGTTCCACTGATTAATTGTTCTAATTGTCAGGAAATTTCTCCTTAGTTTTAGGTTGGTTCTCTTCATTGCTTTTTGTGCTGCTTTCAGTACCAATCAATATTTTTTGTTCCTTCCTTGCTGAAGTTTTTGCAGGATTAATAAAGAACAAAAGGTTGGGCTTAATATTTTCATTCTTACAATAGTTGACAAGTAAGAACTTGCTGAAAGAAAGAGGCAGGCAGGTTCACATTTACCACAGAGGGATTCATCTTCTTCTTTGGTTGGACAATCAGAATTGAAACTGCAAACCTCTAGGTGGCTGACACAACCCTCATGTGGGCAGGAGATAGGAGATCCCTTATCAAAGTTGGGAAAAACTTTATCTGAAGGGAAAACAAACAAAAATATCAACATCTAAGTCAGTCTTCTCTGACTTGATTTTTAAAATGTACCACTTTTACGGCCTGGAATCCGTGGCTATCAGCTTTTTAGGATGAGTATCAGTCTGGAGGAAGTCTGATAAACATTTTTAAATGTTTTTATCATCCTCTGAATCTGGTCCAATTATGCAATGGATTGAAATTTAATTGCACTGGGTATAGGCAACCTTCAGACCAAGGTTATCTGAAGCTGTAAGTAAGTAAAGAGAATGGGCCCATTTTTCAGATTTAGGGGAAAAATCCTTCCTTCCATGTTTCCAAACCTAAAGCATAGCACACTTTGTTTAATTTTCCATTGGAAACTGGTGGGAATTTTCAGCATAATCCTGGGAGAGCTTCTGGACACCTCAAAATAGGGGCTAAGAAGCCATGTGTGGCTTGAAGGCCACAGTTTGCTTACTCTGGTTATTATTATTATTATTATTATTATTATTATTATTAATTTAATTTATACCCCGCCCTTCTCCTCATGGGACTCAGGGCGGCTAACAGCCTCATAAAAACTACAATACAAATACAATAATTAAAAGCCGAATTAAAAAGAAATATTTAAACAGGCCAATCAATTAAAATTATCCTTAAAAATCCCCTGAAACTTTAAAATCATTAAAAATTATCCCTATTTAAAACTCACCCTA
>NW_015386719.1:3907-12950 GCF_001527695.2 Protobothrops mucrosquamatus
CATACAGATACTGCACAAAATCCTCTGCCCTCCCCTCCAGGGGGTCCCCCCCCCTCCAATTGAAGGAGGGAGCGGGTCACCCTGAAGAGGGCGGCAGGGCGGTTATCTGATGACGCGATGAGTGAGGCATAGTAGTTAGTCCTAGCCTCCCTCAGCGCCACTAGGTAAGATCTAAGATGTATCTTTACCTGTGTTCGAGGTTAAGATATAAAATAGTAAAAATAAAATTTATAATAATAGATTTTTAAATTATTTACTTCACAGCCTATTGCTGAATCTTAGGCCAGAAACAGTCAGTTTATCTTATCCAATGATCACAATTTTTTCAAATGTGAATTCCTACATACCATGAAGGCAATTTTGAAGTTGCAATGAGCCCAGTGCCAAAAATCCAGAATTCTTTTCCTCACAACTTGAATACAGCAAAGTGATCTCAAAAGGCCTTTCCATTTGTCCAATTGGGCCTATTAGAATTTTCCATTTCACCCTGAAAATCAAAGCAATTGACATGGTTAATAAATGTCTTTATCTATAAAGAACACAAGTGTATCCAAAGGATTTCAAAGCAGTTGACATGGTTAATAAATGTGTTTATCTAAAAAGAGCATCAATGTATCCAAAGGATTTCATATATCTTATTTCAAGTTATATTTTTAGAACTGTGCAGCTTTGGTCAATTATGTAGTAAAGGTTTAGATCAGTGGTGGCGAACCTATGGCACGCGTGCCAGAGGCGGCACTCGGAATCCTCTCTGTGGGCACGTGCACCATTGCCTCAGTCCTGCCTCCCCCCATGGCCCCCTCATCAGCAGCCCCCCTGGAGGAGAGTTGCCCCTGGGCACGGCCTGCACAGAGCAGCATAGCCAAGGACATAACCGGGCAGTAGGGACAAGATTCCGCCTTCACGCCCCATGGCGTGCAGATGATGCTGCGGGGTGTGGGTGGAGGGCGTGGCTGCCATGGCACTGCAGGGCTGCCTGGGTGATCTGCTGCAGTGGGCCATGGAGGCGGTGCATGGCCCTGTGGGTGGGTGGGGCAGGGGGGCGGAGCAGGCAGGGCAGGAGGCGGAGCGGGGGTGGGGGGCAGTCTCCAAAAGGTTCGCCATCACTGGTTTAGATGTTAGTAATAATATTTTGCTATAATCTGAACCTAAGAGGCTGTCTTATACTGCTTATAAACTGCTATGCCACTAAACTGAATTGTCACCCAGTGCCTGAGAATCACTACTTTAAGTATTTTGCTTGACTAGTTATAATAGCACATATTGTGAGACCCTACCAAATAAAGTAAGCATTAATTAAAACTGATTTTTATTCATTTGTGTTTAATTTGTTTTGACTTATTTTTAGTAGTGAAAACAGGGAACTACAGGAGCAACAGGAAAAAAAAAGATGAATAGTGGTACAATGAAGAAAAAGCTAGATATATTATGCTGATTAAAATAACTAAATGTGACCGACAAACGGATGGATGGAAAGGAAAGGAAAGAGAAGGAAGGAAGAGTCAGAGGAAGGATGCAAGGAAGAGGGGGAGGAAGGAAATCTATAGGAAAAAAAGAATGAATCCACACAACTATGAATGGTTATGTAATTACATTTTCAAGCTTATCATTGAACATAGATCATGTTGAAACAGATTACTTCATCTTTTAATTTTTAGAAAGCAGTCTTTTCAAAGATAGATAGCATATTCCTATCCTAGATGCATTCCTTAAAATCAGAAGAATAAATTTCTTTGCATTTATTAAAATGGTTTCGTCATGCCCCAGGCTCAATCAAACCAAAGCTCTTCATGAGGAGACTAATTTCACATTCTCAGAATACAGTTCAACATCACATTTTTCCCCTTGAAATCTGCAGTGTGGACAATGAAGAACAATAATGAAGATACAAGTGATGAGCGAGAAAATGGCAAGTAACAAAAAGAAACAAGACAAAATCATCCAAAGAAATTTTTCCCATTGGGTGCCCTTCAAATATGTTGAGTATAACTTTCAGAATTCCTGATTGGCATAGATAGTTGAGCTAGGAATTCCAGGATGTTTCTTGACTAGTGAATTATAGCCACATTCTAATGTCACTGAATGAGGCCAGTTATCACCTTCTAATACAGAGTAGTTTTATGGCAGTGAATGGTAGCTTCCCTGTCAGCCTTTCTCTTACCAGCATCCCCATTCCTTACCAGTAAGAAGCGAACTGAATAGACTAGTAATCATCAGCACCAAACTACTACTTTGTACTCACACTGTAGTCTCCTGGCTAATATAACATCACCATATGCTAAATAAATAAAACCAGTAAGAAAACCAACCATCATATTTGGAATATTTGGATATATATATATATCCATATATATATATATATTCAAAAATTAAAACACAGATCACCGAGACTGAAGAATTTATTTAAAAACTTAGCTTTCGTCAGCATCTGCTGACATCGTGAGAGTTCTAGCCAGGATTGAGAATCACGTTATTATAGTCTCTCTAACGCCAAGCGTTTGGCTAATGAGCGTGTTACCGGTCTATTTAGCTCCCCCCCCCGTAGTTAATTGCTCTGTTTCCATCACGCTTGTTGACACCTGTTTGAATTTAGGCACTCTGCTCCTCTCCTCTCCCGTGTGCAGTGTGTGTTCTGCCGCGCACAGTCATCTTGCTGCTTTTCTGGCATTTGCATATGCGATGCTGCCATTTCAGCTGGTTGTTCTTTCTTGCTGTCATTGTCCCTGTCCATGTTGGTTCCAAGTCTTTTGCTGTCGCACCGTCTGCCTCCTCTTGATCATTTGCTGTGATCCTAAGTCCATTGAGGAAGGGATATGATCCTCTGTTGACCTGTTTGTATCAGTGAGGATCTGTGGCTGTTTCATCCTTGCAGTTTTCTTATTTAAAGATATCTGCCGGCGTAATATCTGATAAGCTGGTAACAGTTCAATATGCCGGTTGATGGAATGCTTATTGGATAGCCATGTCTCTTTTAGCAGATGGGCGCCCTTTGTTGCATCATGAGCAATGACCCTGGCATCAGTGAAGTTAAATGTGTGGTTGTGTTCTGCAGTGTGAGCTCACACTTGGGACTGCTGCTCATGGCATTTGATGGCCAACTGATGTTAATGCAGTCTCGTCCAAAGACGCTTCATGGTCTCACCTACATAATTGCATGTGTAATTATTACAATTAATTTGATATACCACTGATGACATCTCACTCGTGAGCAAGGGTTCTTTGGGGCACATTACCCGTGTTTGAAGAGTCTGATTGGGTCTATGCGCCACTCTAATGTTATGCTCAGATAATATTCTTGTCGCTGTCTCTGTCACTCCATGGATATAGGGGAGTGTGGTCCAAGTAGTAGTGATTGGAAGTCTGTCATCTGCAGCACATGGCGCCCATTGCTGGTGATGATGTCAGATGAAGTCAGTGGAATAGCTGTTCTGTATGCACACCTGAAAGAGGTGTGCATATTCCTTGGCTTTTTCACTTGCCGTGCTGCAGTGTATGTTTACTCTATTAAACAGGGTGCGAATGCAGCCAATTTTATGGGCAGTAGGATGATTGCTGTCACTATGGAGTATTCTGTCAGTGGGGGTGGCTTTGCGGTACACCATTATGCTCGTGACGTATTAGTATGTCCAAGAAGGGTAAGGTGTTATTCACCTCTTCTTCAGCCATGAATTGGATATCAGGGTAGATGGCATTCAGCTTTTCCATGAAGGGATCTTTGTCACGGCGCTTGATGACTACAAACGTATCATCTACATACCTGGCCCAAAATTTGGGCTTGTAATCCTTCATCGCTGTGAGTTTTAGCTTTTGCAACACCGCCTCAGCAATTAATCCTGAGATGGGAAATCCCATCGGGGGTCAGGTATGTGGTATAACTCTCAGAGAGAATGCTACCAGATGACTGCACAGAAATATAATTCTTCCCTCCCTCTTTCACCATCCTTTCAGAACATATCCTTCCATCCCCCCACCATCCAGTCACAACTGATGAAGCTTCTTGGATGAGAAGCAAAACGTCGTCGTCTTCTTCGAGAAAAAAACAAGTCCAATTGCCTTTTGAAAAAGCAGCTTTGAGACAACTATGACCTGGATGATGGAGAATCTCTACAGACATTTGGACACGAGAGGGAATCAGAAGGAACTAAAAATGACTATTAAAGAAGAACACTTACATGTGACTTTCTAATACAGAATGGAACAAAATATCTTAACACTGAACATATTGAAGGATATTTTTGAACAATGGAGCCAGAGGTTAATTTTAAGAATATCTGCCTCTGTAGATGGATTGTGTTTAAAAGATATTATAGAAGAGGAACAAGTTTTACCAGACAAGAGTGAGAGTGATTTGAAAGTGGGGTTGAAAATGGCAGGTTAAAAGATTGATGTGGAAAAAAATGCTACACTAGAGTAAATGAAATAATGTTTTCATAATGAAAAGGGATATACAAATAAGAAATCAAGAGTGACCTGGATAACTTTTCTATATTGGATTTACAAAAGACACTTTTAAAATGGAGTCTTTGAGGCTCCCTGTTTGCTTACAGATATTTAATTATCCAGCTAGGTAACATCATCAGTGCTGGAGAGTGCGGGATTTTCTCCCTGTTTAAAGACATTAATGTTGAAAGAATAGTCATTCTTTGGTGGACTTTTGCCTACATAAAATATACAAATGGGAGAAATTTGCCTAATCTCCCCAGCATTCACCTCTTACAACAAAACTCTTAAAGATCTGAGGCAAAAAGCCAGGCAAACAAGTCTGTCACAAGTTTTCAAGCCAGTTCAGGAGGGAAAATTGCCAACACCATCAACAAATTATGAAAGCTAAAGTCGTGAAGTAGAACCGCCTGATGTTGATATGTTATCCTTGTTGATGCCTTCTAAAAAAAAAATAAGTTCCACCAATCACTCCCTTGAATTTCATGGGGCAAGTCAAAGCCAAAAGGTGTCTTTAAACAGAAACACACATAAAACTAGATTATGTATTGATCTGTTGATGAAAATGTGACCTGAGGCTTGCATGAACCTTTATATGTACTTCCCCTAGGAGCAATTGTTCAGTATTCACTAATTGCAACAACTTCATATAACATATCTACCAGAAATAACAATACCAATATATAGTAACTCATGGTATATTTTTGATGTTCAGTTTTTGCCCTTTACACAACTTACATAATTACATTAGATCTTTTAGTTCTTAAACAACAGTACTTATGGATGTTTCCTGCATGTTGTTCAGTTCTCCAACTCTGAATCATCATTATGTCACTAGCACTGCAGAGTGTCACAGCAAACAAAAGCCACTAATTGAGTATTCCAGATTATTGTGTGTGTTATAGTAGACTACCTAGTTTTCAGACCAGTACTGTACACATGATATATAATCACAATTTCTTAAAATATGTACTTACATTTAAGAGCAATACAAGAAAAATAATAAAAAAACACCACACATTATAAATAGCATCAAAAGCACAATGGAGTAATAATCTATTTTAAAAACTATTTAAAAACAAGGCTATATCTTGTAAGTTCTAGAAGCAGCCACAATTGCTTTTAAAAAAATAATTACTAGAACTTTCAAAATTAAATTGTAAAGTTCCTTTGAATTTTAGTAAGATTCTTGTGGGAGGTATCAGTGAACTCTGGAGCCATTTGCTTTTATAGTAGATTCTCAAAGTGCAAGTTATGAACGAAGCAGTTCCTTTCCAGAGGTATCAGTAAGCACCCTTTTTGCTTGAGCCAGGAAAGAAGCTTTTTGAGCCAATTTAATTTATTTAATGGAATTCAGAATGAAGCCTTGGGTGTACACAATGAAAGATGGATTGTTGCAGCAGTAATTCAGATAAACTCAGCATAGCAATACTTTTAATGTTGATTTTATGTCAAAAGGATTGCAACTTGTTAAATTAGCTAACAATGGTCCATGCTCATATATAGGTACAAACATAAAGCAGAGGTCAACACATCTCTGGCAATGAAGGAAAGAAGGAAGGAAGGAAGGAAGGAAGGAAGGAATGGAGGGAGGGAGGGAGGGAGGGAGGAAGGAAGGAAGGGTGGGTTTGTGCTGATTAGGTATGGTAATCCGTGGTTTCCAAGTTAGAGAGAATCATAATGTACCCATTATGTCTGAGCTCCACATGGCCACAAGTCAAATGCCAAGTATCCCATAATCAGTCACTTGGGAGGAAAAAGACTAGAGTTTAAACACTAAAACAAGACTTATAAAAAGCACTTCTTTACAGGGCAGTTGGATGATAATCTGTTTGCTCCATTCTTGCCTACAATAAAGAATCTTATCTATCTGAGTTGTGTCTGAGAGTTTTCTGCTGAGAAAGCCTCTTCCAGAGGAAGACATGAAAGGTCTGAAACAGCATATTTATTGTGGGGCTCTGAAGAGAGGCCTGTTTAGATAAACCTGCATCTATTTCATTTTTAAGGGGGGAAAAATCAGCACATTTTGTGATGCATCATGAGAATGCAAGATAGCGCAAAAAGGTTGACTTCCACTCACCCCTTTGATCATGTTTCTAACTTCAAAATGATTTGTGGGTATTACAAAAGAGGAGGTTGAACTATGGAGCCCTTGGTGCTCTCTGAGCTTAGTTGTTTTCTTGCAGATGTTTCATTACTTAACTAGGCAACATCTTCAGTGCTGGAAGTGAGTGGGGTTTGCTCTGTGGTTTTAGTAAGTGGCTTTAGTAGTGAAGCACTTGGTTAATGTGGGTGGTTTTACAATAGATACGTTTCTACTTTGCTGCCATTTCCTCTGCTGATGAGGGGTGTTAGCATGTTGTTGTTGTTTTTCTTCTCAGGTCAATTTTATTCTTTTGAAGATATTGATTGTTTCATTCTTTTCTCTAGGTCAGTCTCTTGGTTGGTTATTTGTATACAATATTAAGGGAGATAGGCAGTTCAGAAATGTGAAAGATAAATAAAATAAATATCCCTTTCACTTATTAAAATGTCAGCTGGGGTCTTTTATGTGTCAATGTATCATGTTTCTATATTACTCTTGTAGTTGGTAATTATTAAATCCACTTTCAGATCAATCTCAGTCTTGTCCAATAAAACTCATTCCTCTTCCATAGTATCTTTTAAACAGTCTCTCTATGAAGCAGCCACTCATAAATTTAACATCTGGGTCCACTGTATTCAAAAATATAACCGAATATGTTCAATGTTAACATTTTGCTTCATTCTGTATTAGTAAGTCAAATTTAAGTGGTCTTCTCCTTTAATTATAATCTTTGGCTCCTAATTCCCTTTAGAAACTAACCCTCAAAGTCTCATCCTATCATGGTTTCCTATAGGAAAGATTCTTATAATCAATTCAAAAATTTTATTTCAGATCCATCTGGACCCTTAACTTTCCAAAATCAAAGTTCTAATCACGACTTTGCTCTTATTCTTCCCTCCTCCCCCCCCCAAAAAAAAACTTTAGTCCAAGCTGTCTGGAACACTTGTGGATGCTCTCAAGTCCTCTCCTTTCTTGAGAGCTGGTCTACTTGACAGTTCTTCATTCCACCACAATTATTGGCTGTGCCTAGCACACTCATCCTCAATATGCCATTTCTTCTCTAAGGGTGTCTTTAACAATTTACCTCTGTGGGAAAACAACCCTCAATAAAACAGAAAAAAAGAAAAGAAAAAAGAAAGGTAATCCATCCCAGGATTAGTGAGTTTTTCTTATAATGAAACAGTTTCCTACACATGAATTGAAGAGAATAATTACTAGAAGTCTCAAGAATGCAAAACAATAAATTACACCAGAACCAAATTATTTAGTTGCTTCTCAAGATGTCTGGCTTTTATGACATATAGTCACACAACTTACAGCATACGTCAAAGAAAAACTTAAGTAGCCAGATGTTATTTCAATACTAATAACATTACAGAGAATTCTGAAAAAAATAAAATAAAAGAGAGTATTTGTAGCTCAGGGTTGAAATGAGGGGTCCTTGCTGCTTTCTGATCTTGGTGGTTTTCTTGTAGATATTCCATTACTCAAACTAGTCAGGAGTAGGGTTTGCTAGTCAGGAGTGGTAATCTTTAGGGGACTGGAGGCTAAAGCATATAAGGAACGGCTGCTGGAATTGGGTATGTCTAGTTTAATGAAGAGAAGAACGAGGGGGGACATGATAGCAGTGTTCCAATATCTCAGGGGTTGCCATAAAGAAGAGGGAGTCAAGCTATTTTCCAAGGCGCCTGAAGGTAGGACAAGAAGCAACGGATGGAAACTAATCAAGGAGAGAAGCAACCTAGAACTAAGGAGAAACTTCCTGACACTTAGAACAATTAACCAGTGGAACAACCTGCCTCCAGAAGCGGTGAATGCTCCAACACTGGAGGTTTTAAAGAAGAGACTGGACGGCCATTTGTCTGAAATGGTATAGGGTTTCCTGCCTGAGCAGGGGGTTGGACTAGATGACCTCCAAGGTCCCTTCCAACTTTATATCATCATCATCATCATCATCATCATCATCATCATCATCATCATCATCATCATTATTATTATTATTATTATTATTATTATTATTAGGATTTACTCTAGTGGCTTCCCCTAGCAGTATTGCTGGAGGTGGTCTTAGAGGTTCTTTGGTTCGGCTGTTTACTGTTGGCTTGTTTGGCAGTTCCCTGATTGGGGTATTGCTTATTTGATTGTTGGGCTGATGTTAATCTCAGAGTTCATCTATGTTCATCTGGGTGCTGATTGCTGGTGGGGAGGTGTTTGGGTCTTTTTGTTCCCTTTTTGGCTAGTTGATTGTCTCTTCTGCATACTATGTAGATATTGTTTACGTCTATGTAACTATCGATGACTAATTTGACAGAGTGCCAGGCTTCTAGAAATTCTCTAGCAAAAATACTAGGGAAAATGCAAGAGAAAACCAAATATTTCACTAAATTCCTTAGCAAAGGATTTGGATGCTTAGCAAAAGAGCAAGGTTTGGAGTTGCAAACTCAAGTGTTTGTCCTAGATTTGGGAAGATTTCTTAATTTTGGTGCAGCTGGGACCCTCCATTCGGATATTTTTTTT
>NW_015386719.1:13730-29485 GCF_001527695.2 Protobothrops mucrosquamatus
AATAAAAAAGCTGGAAATAAATGAGGAAAATAGAATTATATCATATACTGACCTTTCTATAAAGACCTACATGGTCTGTGGCAAATGTTCTCAAAGATACAATCTGATTTTATCCATACTCATTCAAAAATAGCTCTTATCAGTGAGACTTATCTCCATGTGTGTGACCCTAGGATTGCTAGCTTAATTGTTGTGAACTTCCCTAAATTGAGAAAACAAGTTGTTCAAGCATTCTGCTCTGTGACTGAAATGAAGCAAAAAATCAGGAGATATATTTATTAAATCTCATTTCTATGTAAGTCCTTGGGACAACATATGTAAATGAAATAGAAAGTCATATGAACATGGGAGTAATTCTTGCAGGAACAAAATTTTATCTAGTTGGATAATGATTATCTGTTTCCTGAAACAAAGAGAGATTTTGTGATTGCCTGAAGGAGCTTTTTCTGGCCTTGACAAAATACTGATATGGTGGGATCAGAAAGGGATGGTTGTCCCCACAAACAACTGACTGCCCCTTTTATAGAAGAGAGTGGAGGGAAATCATTTAACTTAGATTGACTTCATGGTAACAAATGAAACTAGGGCAAAAGTTATATATACATACACTACTATTTCCCCCGGCCCAAAAAGTATGTCTGCAAAGGACTTTGATTGATTGACTGACTGACTGACTGACTGACTGACTGAATGAATTTAGAGGCTTTATCTCTCCAGAATTGCTCTGGTCAACTTACACTTAAAAAAAAAAAAGATGGAAAGCAATAAGAAAAAAAAAAGATGACAGTTCACATTTCATATATCAAAAAAATATAACCAGAAGAGATTCCACAACTTCTCTAAAAAAAAGGCCTGGAAGAAGAGCTACATTTTAAAAGATTTGTGAAACATCATTTATTTAGGTGGGAGATATGTGGATCTTTTACCACAATAGAAAAGGCACAGTTTCTGGGTTTAAATAGGTAGCATTGATTAACTGAAAGGACCAAAAATGCACAAACTCTGATGAATGAGTATCATGGCAAATAAATGGCTCCTCAGATAACCTGGTTTTATGCCAGGAAGAGTTATATAGGTGATTATCAGCACCTTGAATTGCATTTGGAAGCCCAGTGTAGCTCATAAAGAAATAGGTTCACATGGGTATATCAAAATATACCCAGCATTGCCTGCAGTGCTGCCTTTGGGACCAGCTATAACTTCTGAATAGTCTTCAAGGGCAGCCTCATGTTGAATACATTACACATCCAACTGTGAAGTGACTAAGGTATGAGTAGGAACTATCAATTCAATTTGATAGTTCCCTGAATTTCAGGGAATATGGAATAAAATTATTCCCAATCTCATTTCAGCAACACAGCAACATTAATCTTCCTTTTCTCCTTTGATTTTCTGCACAGTAAATGGATAAATAAGTGTTCTCTAGGAAGCTACTCTTCACATAGCCTCTGGCTGCACGAAAACACACACCATAAGAGTGTCTTTTTTCAGTTCCCAATCCTCTGTAGGGAAACAAAGGAGACTGCTTTATACTGAGATCATTAATCTGTTTCTTTTCTTTTTTTATATACTGTAATTTTTTATTAAAAGTTTTACAAAGCATGAAAAAACTAATACAAACTAGCATAGAAGCAAGCAAGAAACAAACAGTGCAGAAAGAAAGAATAAAAAAAAATAGAAAGATGCTTCTGATATCCTTTGCAGCAAATATAAGTACAGTTACAAAATTATATCTTAATTTTTGATTACAAAAAAGCTTACTTTTTCTATTATACAGGCTTTTTTTCCTAATCATCAAAACCACAAATCATAGGTGTTTTTTGCATTTCACAGGAAAAAAAATCCTATAAGGGGTCTCTGGCCAACTATAAATACTGAGGTTAGATCATTAGTTCATCAAGTTCAATAGTAATATAACCTATCATTTCCTAACCAGGAGTAATTGACCTGCAATGATGGGGCCTGGTGGGTATCAAATGGAGGAGAGTAGTGATTCTACAGATTATCAGGTCAAGGAAGAGTAGTCTAGTTTGATTGACCACAGCTCCCTAGACTTTCAAACAGTAGTACTTCTAGTCCTAACTGGTGCCCAATAATATTTAATGCTTATGCTCTGCCACTGAGCTGTGGCATTTCTGTGAAGGGCTAGGAGCAAGCAGAAATAATGGATGATATACTAAATTAATATTTCACATACTTCAATATGTATGGCCCTTCGGCGGTGTCAAGAAATAAGGAGCTGGGGCACCAGGAGTCGGCACATTACTGCCATTATTAATACAAAAGTGCCAAGATAGCACAAGCTGCTTGAATCTCAGAAGCTCTCTTAATCAGAGGACATGGCATCAGGCATAGGATCCCCATCACCCTGCTCTGCTGGCAGTGATGAGGAGGAAATGGAGATCCTGTTGAACAACAATATTCCTCAACATCAAGAGCCTGAAGAAGAACCAGAAGAAGAACTGTTATCTGAGGCAGAGTTGCCAAAAATCAAGACAAAAAAGAAGCCTAAGAAGCTGAAAAAACTTAAGATACCCAAGCTCAGTAAGCGTCAGAAAAAAGAGCTTGGAGATAGTGAAGGAAGTGACTATACTCCTGGCAAAAAAAGAAAAAGAAAAAACTTTGGCCTAAGAAGGAGAAGAGGAAAAAAACCAAGTGTAAGGAGAAGGAAGAGGAAGAAGATGAAGATGGTGATTCCAAGGACCCCAAGTCCTTTGCCCAGCTTTTAGAAGACTGGGACATGGAAGATATTGATCACGTTTTCAAAGAAGAAGATTATCGCACCCTAACAAATTACAAAGCTTTCAGCCAGTTTGTCAAGCCGCTTATTGCTGCAAAGAATGATGATGGTTCTGGGGGCCAAATGGAGAGAATTCAGCACAAATAATACATTTAAAGGGAGTTCCGGAGCATCAGTAGGAGTGGCTGCTGCCATTGCTGTAGCTGTGGTAGAGAGCATGGTAACTAATGTGGATGCTGTTCTTCTTCAGCCCCTGTTGAAGTGCCACTTCGAAAGGCCAAGACCAAAGAAGGGTTAGAGTTAGAGTTAGGCCCTAACACGTGGAAAAAACCCAAGGCTAGTCCTTGTGTCCCTGACATCAAAAAACCTGAAACCAAGAAGGTGGCACCTTTAAAAATCAAACTCAGAGAATTTGGCTCCAAGCATAAAAAAATCATCTAGCGAGGAGGATGACTTGGATGTTGAATTAGACTTTGATGATGCAAATATTAATAGCTATTCTGTGTCAGATGGCTCTACCAGTCGCAGCAGCCACAGCTGTAAAAAATTAAAAGCAGGAAAGAAGAAAAAGAAAGGAGAAGATGTTTCAATTGCAACAGTGGATGGCTATGAGACAGATCATCAGGACTACTGTGAGGTGTGCCAGCAGGGGGTAGAGATCATCCTATGTGATACCTGTGCTTATCACATGGTTTGTCTGGATCCAGATATGGAGAAAGCACCAGAGGGTAAGTGGAGCTGCCCCCATTGTGAAAAAGAAGGTATCCAGTGGGAGGCCAAAGAAGATAACTCTGAGGGTGAGGAAACTAAGGAGGATGTTTTGGGGGATACAGAGGAAGAAGATGATCACCACATGAAGTTCTGTCGTGTCTGCAAAGATGGTGGAGAACTTCTCTGCTCTGATGCCTGCCCTTCATCTTATCACATACACTCTTTGAATCCCCCTTTGCCAGAAATCCCCAACGGAGAATGGCTTTGTCCATGATGTACTTGCCCACCTCTGAAAGGCAAAGTGCAGAAAATCTTGACATGGAAATGGGGACAGCCTCCATTACCAACTCCAGTGCCACGGCCTGCTGATGCAGACCCAAATGCACCTTCTCCTAAGCCTCCGGAGTGAAGACCTGAGAGACAGTTCTTTGTCAAGTGGCAGGGGAGTTGGTAATGAACTGTCCATGAACCGCATTGCCAAGTAATGTTCCACAATTATCAATGTAAAAATGATATGGATGAGCCATCTTCAGGAGACTTTGGGAGAGAAGAAGAAAAGAGTCACAAATGGAAGAACAAGGATCCCAAGTTTGCAGAGATGGAAGAACGGTTTTATTGATATGGGATTGAACCAGAATGGATGATGATTCATCGAATTCTCAATCATAGTGTGGATAAGAAGGGGAATGTTCATTATCTTATTAAATGGAGAGATCTACCATATGACCAAGCTTCTTGGGAAAATGAAGAGGCAGAGATACAGGATTATGATATCTACAAACAGGCATACTAGAACCACAGGGAACTGATGAGAGGTGAAGAAGGAAGACCAGGAAAAAAAAATAAAGAAAGTGAAATTATGAAAATTAGAGAGACCACCAGAAACACCCACAGCAAAATATGATAGACAACCAGATTACTTAGATGTAACTGGAGGAACCGTTCATCCTTATCAACTGGAAGGCCTGAACTGGCTGCGTTTCTCTTGGGCTCAAGGCACAGATACCATCCTGGCTGATGAAATGGGTCTAGGGAAAACTGTGCAGACTGCAGTGTTTTTGTATTCTCTTTACAAAGAGGGCCATTGCAAAGGACCTTTCTTGATGAGTGCTCCACTGTCCACCCTTATCAACTGTGAGAGAGAATTTGAAATGTGGGCAGCTGATATGTATGTTGTGACTTACGTTGGGGATAAAGACAGCCGGGCCATCATCCGTGAAAACATGTAGCATAATTCATTGCAAGAGAAAGGAAAGTAATCTGAATGTTATGGGAACTTAACTGATTCCAGTTAATGGAAGAGAACATGTAGCGTGCCACTGCTGTTAACATATGAATTGATTTCAGCATTTTCTGTTTTTTTTATTTTCCGTAAGAGAAAATGTGTTGGATTCCAGTAAAGAAAAAAAAAAGAGCCATTTTTCTGCAACTAGAGCTCCCTATAATATATATAGTATTTGTCTCTATTCATTTGGATGATTCTTATAAATAAGCAACATTTAACACATGATGGGCTGCGTACACAGGGAATATTCATTTGAAAAATATTTTATATATTCATTCTATTATGTCAATTAAAGGCTAATATGTGTGGAGAGGAGGAGAGAGTCATTAGTGTTTCCTTCAGCAGTGTTGGATGCCATACAGAAATGAATCCAAGTGGGAAAAGAAGTTCTCTAGGCAGACAGATAATTAACAACAAATATAAAGGTGGAGCACAAATTTATAACCTTCCAGATCTCTGTTGGATGAGATTATGTCCATAATGTGTTGATCTTCTTGAGAAGTCAGAGCAACAACTGAAGATAGTAGCCAGTCAGGTTGTCCAAAGCTATTAGCAGACATAATCCAGGAACAGTTCCATCCAAAATTACATGGAGTTTCTATGATAAAAAAGACCAAAAAAAATCATTAGGGCAATCAAGTAATCAACCAACCAACCCACCAAGATATTATTATAATCAATGATGCTAACTTTAACAAATGAGTTACATTTTTTTTTATCAGACACAACACAAGTTGTCCTGGCAATATGCAAACATAAAATAGAGGATATCCTTTGTCCCATATTATTCACCACTATATTTTAATAATAGTACAAAAATCATGTAAAATTAATTATTGCACTGCTGTTATTGAAAAAGTCCTGACTTTGCTGATTGGATCACAGCATGCTTGAGCTAGCCACAGAGGATATTAACTCATATTTTCCCCAATGCATTTCAGTTGTTGGTCACTGACTCAAAGAAAAAGACAGATATGTCATATGGGGCAGTTATAATGGCACTCCATTTCTTTCAGCATTCTCCAGATGCAGGGTCAATTTTAGGATCAATTTTAAAAATGCAGGAAATGAAATTTTGCAAGCTTGAAAAAGTTAAACTGTTTGTGGCTACTGCTGATTGGCTGCTGCTGCTACTACTACTACTACTACTACTACTATTACTACTACTACTACTACTACTACTACTACTACTACTACTAATAATAATAATAATAATAATAATAATAATAATAATAATAGTTGGAAGGAACCTTGGAGGTCTTCTAGTCCAACCCCCTGCTCAGGCAGGAAAACCTATAACATTTCAGAAAAATGGTTGTCCAGTCTCTTCTTTAAAACTTCCAGTGTTGGAGCATTCTGGAGGCAGGTTGTTCCACTGATTAATTGTTCTAACTGTCAGGAAATTTCTCCTTAGTTCTAGGTTGCTTCTCTTTTTGATTATTTTCCATCCATTGCTTCTTGTCCTGCCTTCAGATGCTTTGGAGAATAGCTTGACTCCCTCTTCTTTGTGGCAGCCCCTGAGATATTGGAACACTGCTATCATGTCCCCCATCGTCCTTCTCTTCATTAAACTAGACATACTCAATTCCAGCAAGCGTTCCTTATATGTTTTAGCCTCCAGTCCCCTAATCATCTTTGTTGCTCTTCTCTGTACTCTTTCTAGAGTCTCAACATCTTTTTTACATCGTGGTGACCAAAACTGGATGCAGTTTTCCAAGTGTGGCCTTACCAAGGCATTGTAAAGTGGTATTAATACTTCACGTGATCTTGATTCTATCCCTTTGTTAATGCAGCCTAGCACTGTGTTGGCTTTTTTGGCAGCTGCAGCACACTGCTGGCTCATATTTAAGTGATTGTCCACTAGGACTCCGAGATCCGTCTCACAGTTAGTACTATTGAGGAAGGTACCCCCTATACTGTACCTGTACATTTGGTTTTTCTTGCCTAAATGTAGAACCTTACTTTTTTCACCATTGAATTTCATTTTGTTAGATAGCGTCCAATGTTCAAGTCTGTCAAGGTCCTTCTGTATCTTAAGCCTAACCTTCTGGAGTGTTGGCTATTCCTGCCAGCTTGGTGTCGTCTGCAAATTTGATGAGTTCCCCATCTATCCCCTCATCCAAATCATTGATGAAGATGTTGAAGAGCACTGGGCCCAGAACAGAGCCCTGGGATACCCCACTACACACTTCCCTCCATGTAGATGCAGTTCCGTTGAGGACCACACGCTGAGTACGGCCGGTCAGCCATATGAATCCATCTGATGGTGATGTTGTTTAACCCACATTTTTCTATCTTATCAAGTAGTAGGTTATGGTCTACTTTATCAAATGCTTTACTGAAGTCCAAGTACATTATATCCACAGCATACCTCTGATCCACTAATTTTGTCATCTGGGCAAGGAATGCAATAAGATTTGTCTGGCATGATCTGTTTTTGACAAATCCATGTTGGCTCTTGGTAATGACTTTGTTTGCCTCTAGGTGTTCGTTGATTCGTTGCTTGATTATCTTTTCCAGAATCTTCCCAGGTATTGAGGTCAGGCTGATAGGTCTGTAGTTTCCTGGATCCATTTTTTCCCCTTTTTTGAAGATGAGAACTCCATCAACTCTTTTCCAGTCCTCTGGTAGTTCCCCAATGCTCCAGGATCTTTGAAAGATATAGTTCAGTGGTTCTGAGATCACATCTGCCAGTTCCTTCAGAATTTTGGGGTGTAATCCATCTGGTTCTGGTGATTTGAACTCATCTAGGGTGGACAGGTTCTCACTTATTGTTTTCTTGCCTATCTTAACTTGTATTTCTAATCTTACAGTATTGTTTTTGATAGGTTTGACTGTTTTTTCCCTTTGTGTAAATACGGATACAAAAAACAAGTTAAGTAGTTCTGCTTTCTCCCTGTTGCGTGTCACCTTCTTGCCACTTTCTCCCACTAGAATAGAATAGAATAGAATAGAATAGAATAGAATAGAATAGAATAGAATAGAATAGAATAGAATAGAATAGAATAGAGCTGGAAGGGACCTTGGAGGTCTTCTAGTCCAGCTGTCTGCTCAAGCAGGAGAACCTATACCATCTCAGACAAGTGATTGTCTAGTTTCTTCTTAAAAATCTCCAGTGATGGAGTGTCCATAATTTATGAAGGCAAGTTGTTCCACTGGTTAATTGTCCTCACTGTCAGGAAGTTTCTCCTTAATTCCAGGTTGCTTCTCTCTTTGATCAATTTCCAACCATTGTTTCTCGTCCTGCCCTCTGGTGCTTTGGAGAATAATGTGACCCCCTCCAATACTGGAACACTGTTATCATGTCTCCCCCATTTCTTCTTTTCTTTAGACGTCTTGCAGCCGTTCTTTGTATATTTTAGTCTTCAGGCCTTTGATCATCATAGTTGCTCTTCTCTGAATTTTTTCCAAACTCTCAACATCTTTTTTGTGATATGGTGACCAAAATTGGCTGCAGTATTCCAGGTGTGGTCTTACTAGGGTTTTATAAAATGGTACTAATACTTTGCGTGAACTTGATTCTATGCCTTTGTTTATACAACCCAGGAATGTATTAGTTTTTTTGGCGGCTGCTGCACACTGCTGACTCATAGTCAAGTGATTATCCACTAGGACTCCAAGATCCCTCTCACAGTTGCAGTTTTTAAGCCAGGTCTAGCCTAATCTGTACTTGTACCTTTGATTTTTCCTGCCTAAATACAAAACTTTGCTTTTCTGCACATTGAAACTCATTTTGTTGGATAAGGCCCTTTGTTCAAGTTTGTCAAGATCTTTTTGGATCCTGAGTTTGTCTTCTGGGATGTTGGATACTCCTGCCAGTTTAGTGTCATCTGCAAATTTGATGAGTTCCCCTTCAATTCCCTCATTTAAGTCATTGATGAAGATATTGAAGAGTACTAATGGACCAATCATTCCCTTAACCTTTTCTTGTTTTTTACATGTTGAAAGAAGCTTTTTTTTTGTTATTTTTGACTTTTGTCCCAAGCCTTAGTTCATTTTGAGCCTTAGCTTTCCTCACTTCATCTTTGTAGGCTTGGGCTATTTGCTGATATTCTGCCTTAGTTATGTGCCCTTCTTTTCACTTTTTATACTTGTCCTTTTTGTCTCTCAATTTATCAGATAGTTCTTTATGCAGCCATGCTAGTTTCTTTTGAGAGCTGTTATTTTTATTCTTTGTTGGTATTGTGCTAGACTGGATTTTTATAATTTCACTTTTCAAAATTTCCCAAGCTTCTTGAGTTGTTTTCTTCATTAAAAACCAGTACATTCAATGTCACACAAAGAGCAGGCTTTCCAAGAACTTAGTAAGATTTCTAATTCCTAGCTTCTACGTGTAAAGTGTTTTTTCTGAGGCACACAGAACAGCTGCATTGAGGCGTCTTCCAGTTTTGCACAGTAGTGCAGCAGCCAAGGGATTCCGGGGCTCCGCACCCTACGGCTGATTTTCTGCCTGTTATGGCACCCTTAACGAGCCAGAAGTCACCCCAAAGAGGTGGCAAAGAAGGAAGGAAGTCCCGTGGACCATGGAGAGATGGTGGTTGACCTGATCAGTCCGGGAAAAGCCTTCCAGAAACCAACAGAAGAAAGGCTAGCCTAATTTCAGAGTCTAGCCCAAGCTACAAGCAACCGAAGCCCAAAAGCACTATTTTAAGCTGATTGTAAACAACGTGTTTAGATCTGGGCAAGAACATTGATTTTCTCTATTCTATTTGTTAACTAATTTCCTGGAAGAAAAAAAACCCAAGAAGGAAAAAAACCTCCGAAAGTGAGGAGGGGGACCGTTACTCTGCCCTCCTACAGACGGAAGTGGCGAATTAAACATTTTATGGGGGATAGAAATATTCTGAAATGAAATGAATACAAGACTTAAATTTGGATAAGTTTGAAATGGGTGAAATCTTTTAAGATTTTCAATTTAAATTATGAAAATAGAAGACAACTGTTTATTTTGAAAACTGAAAAATGAACTGGTGCTGACATGTAGTGGTGGATGAAAATTACGACAACAGTTGCTCTAATACAAGAACTGGCAAGACCCAAGAAAAGTCAATCTGTTTTTGTGACCTTCAAAATTCTAATAATAGAGAACAGCTGTGACAAAAAAAGAAAACACTCTGGGCTATATACAAAATGAGAACTATAAACCTTAGAAAAAAAACCCATCTGACCTTTCTTGATTACAAACATTTATCTAACTGTGACTCTAAAGCTGTTTGCAGAGAAAGGAAAACTCTGATTTTTGGCTATCATGGAAAATCAGAAATCTGCAGAAAGAATATATCAAGAAAAAACAAATACTTTCCAGGAGGAGATGTATGTGATGCTGCAACTAATTCAAACAACAATGATCTTAAACCACGAGGAAATTAAAAATAACTTTGAAAATATAAATGAATCCATCTCCACGTTAACTTCACAACAAAAAAAACTCTCAGAAAACAATTATAGAGAGGGAGGAGATAAAGCAGATAATTGAATATAAATTAGAGGAAAGAGATTTAAAGATGAAACTTAATAACACAAGGAAGTATGACCTAACCCAAGTGAGAAAAAACTTACAAGAAATATTGGACATGGAAAAGATAACTTATACTCTAAGATTAAAAAATAAATCTGAGGATAAGAAAAAAGATCTGACAAAATGGATTGCAGAGCTGTCAAGAGTACCACGAGAATCAGAGAGACAAAAAGTGATAAGAGAAACCAATAGAGAAAGTAAGGAAAGATCTTCAATGAATACGAAGGGGCAAAAATCTCTCCACAAAGACATTTTACTTGATTTGCCTCTTATATCTACAACAACATCTACAAGACTATGGGAAGACTTTTTGATCAAATGGAATATATTGATTAGGAAAGAGGGTTGGAAAAGAAAAAGGCTAAAGTGAGAATTAAGAAATCAGATGATGGGATGTATCAGAGGGAATATTTAAAAATTAAACATCTGTTTGAATATGGTTAAAGAAATAGAAAGATTTTGGATATAAATGAATTTTAGTTTAAGAGGGATGAACCCCCCCAAGTAATATAGTATTTTTTTCTTTCTTTTTTCTTTTTTTCTTTTTTTGATATGAGAAACATAAAAATGTTTGGGATGGTTAATATTTGATTTAAAAAAATGTTTTCTATTACATAGGATGTGTTTTCCACTCAGCTGAATTAATTTGGAGGAACAAATAGTTGGGGTAAGAATTTTTTTTTCTAAAGCTGCATGGTTGAATTTAACAGGTTCTTTATAGAAATACAAGAAGAGCAGACGGAAAGCACAGAGAAAATATATACTAAGGAGAAATGATTACAAGGTTAGTAATATTACTACTACTAACTAACTTCCTTTCCTGAGAGGCAGTTGCTGCAGAAAATAAATAAGACTTTATTTACATTCAATAAATATTTATTGAATAATTTTATCTAAAGATTAACACTGCCAATGCATCACTCCTTAGGCTCAAGAATGGCTGAGAACAAAATACATTTTTATACAATTTTTGCAAGTTTACTTACAAATATTTCTTTATACATTTTGGAATTTATTGATGGAACATGTTGTCAAATGAATCTGGAAAACACTATTGAAAATTCAGAGAAAATGCCCAATTGCTATGGAACAAATAGAGGGTAATCATTGCTGGTGGTGCAGTGGTGAAAGTGCAGTATTTCAGGCAAACTCTGCCCACAGTCTGGAGTTCAAGCCTGATTGGAGCTCAAGGTTGATTCAGCCTCCCATCCTTCCAAGGTTGGTAAAATGGGGGCAATATGCAAATAATGTTTCTACGTTGTAAACTGCCCAGGGAGTGCTGCAAAGCACTATGGGGCAGTATATAAGTCTAAATTCTATTGCTATTGCTATTTGTAGTCATGTTTGTGGGTTTTCAGAAGTATTTGCCTTGCTACAACTGGAAAGAGAATGTCAGACAAGACTGACCTTATCCAGCAAGTTTAATAGGGCTATATATGTTAGAAAAAAGGTAGGAACAAAACAGGTCTGTTACAAATATTTCCTTGAAACATGAAGTTGGCTATGTTCTATTGCAACAACACTTAGAATGGCTCAGTATTTTATTCTAACTTTGTTCTAACAAAACCCTTTCAACACTGACATTTTGTTTTAACCTTAGGAGCATTTAAAATAATCCATTTTGCGATCAGAATGATTTGATGGTCTGAATGGACTATTTCAAGATAATATTCTATGACAGCTCAAAACAGCCAAGTGGGTTGTTTCAATCTTGAACAAAGTCTTAAAATACACATGTTTTGTTTCAAGCTCAGAATGCTTTAAAACGTCTGTTTTGAGCTTGACACATTTTTTTCCACATTCCTGCAATTTATTCATGAATGAAATAAATATCATTTTTTCTGAAGGCTTGGTTTAAATATGAACGAATGCATCAACTATGTAACTGTAACACAGATTATATCTCTTATCATCCTCAGGCTAGATTTAATGTATGCTCATTTAACCTTACATAAAAATCTATATCCCTATCAGACATAAGTACACTGGAAATCAGCACTGGCTTAAATTATTTATTCAGTTCACTCATTTTTCATTCACCTGTTCCCTAAGCCTTAAAGGTCTATAGCAATAGTACTTGTATGTCTTCTTAGAATCCTTAAGGTAGATGAGAGGTAGTTGAAAATTTTTGAATTCCTTAGATTCCCTAGATAAGAACCAGAGAGGGCAAGAATCTGAAGAGTTCAACAAGGCTGTTTAAACATAAACTGCAACAAAAGACCAATACCAGCTGAGCTCTTCATTGGAAATAAATGAACTGCATGTAGGGCAAAAGAAAAGCAAACTGCTCAGTTTGATGGGAATATTTTAAAGAAGAAAGACTAAAGTACCTGGATGGGAAGAATAACCAGAAGAAAGAATCCAGTTCCTTTCTGGAGGTACATAGGGGAAAGATGTGTCTTTCTCATCTGATTTAGTTGAGGTAACAACATCTGCAACAGAGAACAACAGTATGAAAAAAATTGAAAGGTACCAAAGACTTCAGTGAATAGCTAGAGTGATAATATTGTCTGATGAAAGTTCCTGGAGTTATGGTGAGCGACTTGAAAATAATAATAAAAAAATAATAATACAAGAATGGCTTATTTACAAGAAAACATATCATTTCTTTTTTAAATTCTTTAATAGATCTCTCTCTCTCTCTCTCTCTCTCTCTCTCTCTCTCTCTCTCCATACACACACAAACACACACACATATTTACATACAATTATTTACCGCTGACCCACTTCCTAAGGACTTGAGATGAGTTACAATGAAAAAAAATAAAACAAGCCAATACAAACAATGCTGCAGTTGACCTAATCTAATTAATCCAAGGCAGCTCTTTCAACACCCATATAATAACAAGGCTTTTTGGAAGCCCAGAAGGTTGGGGCTTCTTTATCAGAGTAGGCAAGGTTGGTCCAAAGAGCAGATGCAGTCAATGAGAAGATATATTCTTGATCCTCCAGCCACTCACCACTCATAGCTTACATGGGATGGCCTGAATCTGTGGCAAATATACTTTCCTTGTGTTAAATTTTACAGGGGCAACCAGCATATTGAATTGGTGCTAGACACAAAGCAATAACCAATGGAAATAACTTGTGATGATATGTGGGCTCAGGGGAGGGAAGTGCTAAGCAATTACAAAAAAAAAAAAAAAAGTCCTGGGAAAGTATAACCTGAAGGTTTTTGACAGCTTTCAGGATTCTGTTACAATACTTCAATTGCTTTAAAGTATGTAGGAAAATTCCTAGCAAATCCTTTTTCCCGACCTTGCCTACCTTGAAGGGTAATAATATTCCTGAAAGACTTTTTACTCTCTCATCAGAGAGATTTTGGATCTTGCCTTTTAACTCGAGAATACAGTGACAAATCCTCATCACATCCCTGTCTCTGCAGAACATCCATGCCCTACAACTTGTCCATCAGTTTCTCTTGAAACACCAAAGCAAGACCCAACCCCTGAACTGCCTTCAGATTTGTCAGACAGTGATAACCAGGAAAACATCCTGCTTCCTGCCATGTAAGTTTCCCCATTGTCAGACAAGAGAGAGAAAAGCATATTCTAGCTTTGCCCAAACCTTCAATTTCAGACTTGTCTATTGATCTTGGCAAGTTGCCTGCCCATTCTTGGACACAAATGGCAGGCAAGAGTGAGGAAAAGTGGATTTGACTCTGAGAAGAGGGGGAGAGAATGCTGAGCTTTTATAGAAAATAGAAAGTGTGAGAAAGAAACTCAGAAAAAAAAATCTCTGTCTTGGTTTTGTTAGATATATAAGTAAAGAGGAGCATTGACTGGCCTTTGAGATTTTATTTTAATACCTTAAATGCATTAAAGTACACTCTGAGATGTTAAGAGACTTCTAGTTTTTTGACCTGGTCAGTCTTGAAGGGCTGACCCAATAGAGGTAATACTGCTAAATCTGCTGTCCTCAATTAGCAGATAGTCCTGCATTCAATAGAACATGACACTTCCAAGTTTGTCTTCATGTATCATCTACATTGGGTTACCTATGAAGTGACAAGGAAATGAATTACTATTTTCAAGGAATCTTGATCCAAAAAGACCTGTAACTGGCATATCAGTCAAAGCTGAACAATTTCTTTTTTGATAACTAACTTAATAGATAAGGGGAATGCCATGGATATAGTGTATGTTAACCTCAGGAAAGCATTCAACACAGTCTGCATTGATAAACTCATTAATGAACTGATAAAATATAGGCTAGATGATTAAATGAATTTATAAGTGGCTGAATGACTCCATTCAGAAAGTATTTATAAAGGGCTTTATATTAGTAGCATTGAGTGGAATGCCACAGGGCTTTATTCTGGGCCTTGTTCAACATTTTTATTAGTGATCTGGATGAAGTGGTTTGATTTTTGCCCATGGGCTTATTTGTTAGATTTATGATCCACCTGTTGTTCTGGAGCACATTAAAGCACTTATAACACTCTCTTCTCTGATTTTCCCTATAACAATTGTTTTTATGATGTATTATAGTTTGGGCTCAGAGTCTGTTGGTCCATCACAGTGAATTTCTATGGCTGTTAGTATCTAGGACTGACCAGTGAAAATCCAATGCTTTAACATTTTCACCATGACTCTACAATTTCTTCCCCAGCTAGCCACTATAGGCTCAAATCCCATTCATTGATATATGGAAAACAGATGTTGGTGCCAGTATGCATGATTTTGCATTTTACTTACTCTGAACTTCATCTGCACTTTGAAACCCTTTGACTCAGTCCAGAAAGATCCTTTTGCACAATTCATTTTGGACTTTACCCTCTTGAATTGTTGCTGCTCAGCTGTGAAAATTACCAGAGGCTGTAAACTAACTATAGTAATAAAAACAGTAAAAACTAACTATAACAATTTAGATCAAAGACTGTGGTTAGGAATTTAATGCAGACAAGATCTTGTGAGCTAGAAATGGATATACTATAAAGCCTTGCTTGCATTAGAGTTGCCACAGAAATTTGATAGTCTTCAGATCATCATGTTTCAGGACACTAGGATAATGATGTTACTTTAGGACCTTGGGCCTGTACACCCACCTCCCTAGGACAGGGTCTAGGACATACATCCTATTCCACCCGGAGATTACGGATTTTGTACTATAGTAAGTAATCTACTCAAGGCAAAGCAATCTATCTTTATTCTCTCATATTCACCACAGCCATTGATATACCTCAAAAGTCTATCTGTAAATGCAGAGATTTTCAAATAGTCAGAGTAGAAAGACAGAAAACAGAAAGAAAGAATCAGTGGAAGCCAGCTGTCTTGTAGTTCCCGCTTTCTTGCAATCCAAGTAATAATAATAATAATAATAATAATAATAATAATAATAATAATAATAATAATAATAATAATAATAATAATAATAATAATAATAATAATAATAATAATAATAATAATAAAGTTGGAAGGGACCTTGGAGGTCATCTGGTCCAACCCCCTGCTCAGGCAGGAAACCCTATACCATTTCAGACAAATGGCCGTCCAGTCTCT